>NC_059224.1:3936554-4096554 GCF_020615455.1 Coregonus clupeaformis | reverse complement strand
GGGTTAAGGGTCAGGGGCTAAAGAGGTATGCCAGGGGTTAAGGGTCAGGGGCTAAAGAGGTATGCCAGGGGTTAAGGGTCAGGGGCTAAAGAGGTATGTCAGGGTTAGGGGTTAAGGGTCAAAGAGGTATGTGATTCTAACAACTACCTCTGACCCTTGTGGTTAGAATCACCTTGGTAACACTTCCAGGTGTCTGATCCACTGAGGAAACGGACAGTGTCACCTTGATAACGCTTCCAGGTGTCTGATCCACTGAGGTAAGGGACAGACATACACCAGGTGACTCAGTTCTAGAGGTCATCAGCTCAGATTTATGTCACGGGTTGGGATTTTCAATCAAAATTCCAGGTAGACTCTTGATGATGTTAGAAGTTTGCAAACACACACCTGTCTCTCTGTTCCAATAGGAAGTAACCCTGTCTCTCTGCTCCAATAGGAAGTCACCTTGCCTCTCTGCTCCTATAGGAAGTAACCCAGTCTCTCTCTTCTCCAATTAGAAGTAACTCTGTCTCTCTGTTGTCCAATAGGAAGCCAGCTGACCTACATAACCTAGCCCCAGGGACCCATCCTCCCTTCCTGACCTTTAATGGAGAGGTGAAGACAGACATCAACAAGATAGAAGAGTTCCTGGAGGATGTACTGGCTCCACCCAAGTAAGTATACAGTAGCACGCTGTATCAATACAATACCACAACACAATACAATACCACAACACAATACAATACCACACATCTTACTAGGAGGATGTCGTCTCTCCAGCCAACTATGTCAACTTGTACACAGGCATCTCTCCAACCATTATGTAAATACAGGCATCTCTCCAACCACTATGTAAACACAGGCAGCTCTCCAACCATTATGTGTACCACACAGAAATCCTCTGTACTGTTGGGCTTCATATGCACCACCCATGATGCACCACCCATGATGCACCACCCCATGGTAGTGTCAGTACAAGTCCTGATTCAGCTCAATAGATGATATCCACTGAACACAACGCACTAGATGATATCCACTGAATACAGCTCAATAGATGATATCCACTGAATACAGCTCAATAGATGATATCCACTGAATACAGCTCAATAGATGATATCCACTGAATACAGCTCAATAGATGATATCCACTGAATACAGCTCAATAGATGATATCCACTGAATACAGCTCAATAGATAATATCCACTGAATACAGCTCAATAGATGATATCCACTGAATACAGCTCAATAGATGATATCCACTGAATACAGCTCAATACATGATATCCACTGAATACAGCTCAATACATGATATCCACTGAATACAGCTCAATAGATGATATCCACTGAATACAGCTCAATAGATGATATCTACTGAATACAGCTCAATACATGATATCCACTGAATACAGCTCAATAGATGATATCTACTGAATACAGCTCAATACATGATATCCACTGAATACAGCTCAATAGATGATACTGTGACCCAGATGTCCTCACTGTCTCTGTGTCTGACTGTATCTGGTCGTATCTTATTATCTCAGTATTCCTGTATCTGACTGTATCTCTGTATCCTCCTCCTGCAGGTACCCCAAGTTGGCCGCCAAGCAGAGAGAGTCCAACACGGCAGGAAACAACATATTTGCCAAGTTCTCAGCGTACATCAAGAACACCAAGCCTGAAGCTAATGAAGGTAGGACACATAGCCTAACCCCTGACCCTTGACCTCTACCCTTAATCCTAACCCCTAGAACACCAAGCCTGACGCTAATGGAGGTAGGACACATAGCCTAACCCCTGACCCTTGACACCTACCCTTAACCCTAACCCCTAGAACACCAAGCTAACGGAGGTAGGACACATAGCCTAACCCCTGACCCCTGACCCCTGACCCCTACCCTTAACCCTAACCCTAGAACACCAAGCTAACGGAGGTAGGACACATAGCCTAACCCCTGACCCCTGACCCCTACCCTTAACCCTAACCCCTAGAACACCAAGCTAACGGAGGTAGGACACATAGCCTAACCCCTGACCCCTGACCCCCTACCCTTAACCCTAACCCCTAGAACACCAAGCTAACGGAGGTAGGACACATAGCCTAACCCCTGACCCCTGACCCCTACCCTTAACCCTAACCCCTAGAACACCAAGCTAACGGAGGTAGGACACATAGCCTAACCCCTGACCCCTGACCCCTGACCCCAACCCTTAACCCTAACCCCTAGAACACCAAGCTAACGGAGGTAGGACACATAGCCTAACCCCTGACCCCTGACCCCTACCCTTAACCCTAACCCCTAGAACACCAAGCTAACGGAGGTAGGACACATAGCCTGACCCCTGACCCCTGACCCCTACCCTTAACCCTAACCCCTAGAACACCAAGCTAATGGAGGTAGGACATATAGCCTAACCACTGACCCCTGACATAGCCTAACCCATAGAGATCCTATTCAAGTGGAATATGTTCAGACAAGCTAGCACGTAGATCTGGTCATTTTCACTTTTACATAAATTCTTAGAATGTTTGGGAATGACGTATATTAAGGCATTTGTGAAATTTCTATATCAATATAGAGTGGGAAAGCGGCCATGTGTTTGGACAATTAATAGACACTGCAGTAAATAAAACCGCATAAAAACATCTGTCTCGTCCAGGACTGGAGTCTACGCAGACCGGTGCATCATAGCCAATCAGAGCTACAGTAGGCCTATATGCAAATAAGCCATTTGCTACATGGGCCTGACATCGTTCACTTTAAACTGGACGGTGTGTTTACAGGCAGTAGCAACAGCGCGGCTTTAGATCATTAGAAAGCATTCGCCAAAAGCCACAAAATACACCTGAATGGATTCTATACCATGGGAGTCCTCTTACTGTCTGTTGGGGTCATTCCACCTTAAAGAGGCTAGACACCCAGCATCTCAGATTGTTCTCAAATTGTTTCTGTTGTTAGAAACAGATAAGATTAGCATTCCTGCAACATTCTTTTGTTTAAATATAATTTGATATCTGTGAAATTAAGCTAATTGATTGCACCCAAATTGCCAATTTAAATGGATAGGTTTCATATAATATTAAATAAATACCTAACATCCGATTTGGACCAAACTTTTTTTCTAGTTAGACATGAGGAATCCAAAGAAATTGTCAAAAGTCACCCAGAGACCACCTACAGCACACCCCATGCCAATCCCACCCCAACAACGAGTATATTGTATTAGTTCTCTATATTTGACAAATAGTATAGAGCTGCAGCTTGGAGTATTGTTTCTTCGTCCTATCTAATGTCATAACTTTTAGGACCTAGACTAGGCTGGACAATAGAACGAGTCAAAATTCACCCAAGGCTGAAAAACGTTGGTTGAGCTGGAACATTAGCACGAGGCCATAGCAAATTAATTTAAACTAACGTAGCCTCTTCTGACTGGAGTGATCCTTAGAATTCCATTTTCCCTAAATGGCACCAAAAAATGTCTCCCTTTTTATTTTACCACAAAAATCTGTTCATAGGACAAAACTGAAAAATAACAACTCTTGTAGAATGTAAACATCCGCACCTCGATGGTGCCAAGTGTGCTTATGTCTGCGTAATGAGGAAATAGAAAAAAAAGGCAACTTCTGACTATGTCTTCTTTTTTTTTTTCTTTTTTTTTTTTTTGGGGGGGGGTAGATCAGCTTTTATATTGCAGATAGATTGTAACTTCCATCAATGTAATTGTCTGCATCACTTCCAATCCCCCATATGTTTTTTTTTTCTCGCAAATATATATACATATACATACATACATACACATACATACATATACATACATATCCTTTTAAAAATTGTATTTCACTTTATTACTTTCCAACCCCACCACCCCTTCCCTAATTTGAGTAAACTAGTGAACAACAACGCTTAGGCCTCTACTTCCAGCTTATACATACTATATACATTTTATGGACACTAGTTATATTTTGTTTGTTTTTACTCCTGAACTTCCTGACCCCTCTCAGATCATTTTCATGATGTCCATCCGGTTTTATTTATTTTATTTATTTATTATCAATTAGTATATTTGAGTTTAACCACAATATTTGTTGCATTATTTGTTCTGTCGTTTCTAGAGGATTAAATAGAAATTGCAACCAACTTTCTATGGCTTGTTTTAGAAATAGTGATATTTGGGAGATGAATTCCTTTTCAAATACCTGAAAGTGAGAGGTTGTAATCTGAATAAAGGGTAAAAGTCAATTCTTCAACAGAGGGTGAGACAATCTTACTAATTTGCTAGAGAACCAGTTCGGATTTAAGTATAACTTTTGTATGACTGAAGCTTTTAGTGATAGGTCTAATGCTTTAATATTTAATAATTTCTGTCCTCCGAATTCATATTCATTATATAAATAGGCCCGTTTAATTTTGTCTGGCTTGCCGTTCCAAATAAAATGGAATATTTTTTTCTCATATAATTTAAAAAACTGTTCGCTAGGTGTAGGCAAGACCATAAGCAAATAGGTAACTGGGATAATACTAAAGAGTTAATCAGGGTGATTTTTTCACAAATTGACAGGTATTTACCTTTCCATGGTAGCAAGATCTTATCTATTTTTGCTAACTTTCTATTAACATTTATTGGAGTGAGATCATTTATTTCCTTTGGGACATGTATTCCGAGTATATCCACATCACCATCAGACCATTTTATTGGTAAACTTCATGGTAATGTAAAAATTGTATTTTTTAGTGATCCAATACGTAATATAGTACATTTATCATAATTTGGTTGTAATCCAGAGAGGTTAGAAAATGTACCTTCTGACTATTTCTGGTCTAGAGATCGATGAAAGCAGAGTACACTGCCCAGCCTTATGTCATTAGAAAGAGGAGATTCTCATGGTTAAAATGGTGTCTGACTTGAAAAAATCAAAATATACACATTGTGAGATATTTGGCGAAATAGACCATCATGTCCGTGTAGAATTTCCCCATAGGGAAACAATGGGGGCGGCCTCAGCGTTCCAACAGTAATGTGTAATTTATGACATTTTAAATGCTTTTGATGACAACTGAGTACAATGCAGCCTTACATCATTACAAATAGGAGAATCTCCTGATTAAAATGTCTGAAAAAAACTAAATATACACATTTTGAGATATGTTGTGAAATAAACAGACATACCTCTATATCCCCTATGGTAAACAATGGGAAGACCTCAGAGTTCCAGGAGTACATTTTTAACTACCAGTAATTGGTCACAGCCTTGTACGCTGCCCAAACTTACATCATTAGAAAGAATAGGTTATCCTGATGAAAATGGTGTAGAACTTCAAACCATATCAATACACACATTTTGAGATATTTGGCAAAATAGATACAGACATGTCCCTATTTTCCCAAAAAATATTTTATTTAACCAGCTTACCATTTATCTGCTACCATTTGCCTTTTTGTGTTTAACATTTTGTAGTTTGAACTAGCCCTTTTTATTATTCACAGATCTGCTCCTCTGATGACATGGCAGGCAGGCAGGCAGACTCCTCTAATGGCAGGCAGGCAGGCAGACTCCTCTGATGGCAGGCAGGCAGGCAGACTCCTCTAATGGCAGGCAGGCAGGCAGACTCCTCTGATGGCAGGCAGGCAGACTCCTCTAATGGCAGGCAGACTCCTCTGATGGCAGGCAGGCAGACTCCTCTGATGGCAGGCAGGCAGACTCCTCTGATGGCAGGCAGACTCCTCTGATGGCAGGCAGACTCCTCTGATGGCAGGCAGGCAGACTCCTCTAATGGCAGGCAGACTCCTCTGATGGCAGGCAGGCAGACTCCTCTGATGGCAGGCAGACTCCTCTGATGGCAGGCAGACTCCTCTGATGGCAGGCAGGCAGGCAGACTGCTCTGATGGCAGGCAGGCAGACTCCTCTGATGGCAGGCAGGCAGGCAGACTGCTCTGATGGCAGGCAGGCAGACTCCTCTGATGGCAGGCAGACTCCTCTGATGGCAGGCAGACTCCTCTGATGGCAGGCAGACTCCTCTGATGGCAGGCAGGCAGACTCCTCTGATGGCACGCAGGCAGACTCCTCTGATGGCAGGCAGACTCCTCTGATGGCAGGCAGGCAGACTCCTCTGATGGCAGGCAGGCAGGCAGCCTCCTCTGATGGCAGGCAGCACACTCCTGAAAACTAACTGCTCAGCAAAGCAAAGGCTCTTTTAAGAGTCCAGATTTATATAAAAAAAGCTCATTTTCAGTGTCTGTGTTTATATGATAAGGAGGTGTTACTTTGGCAGATAATGTCACCCATCTAAAGAAATCGTTTTTTTTTGGTTATTCTATGGTTGTAAGTGATAAAATCAACTATTTTGAGTAATTACTACTTTAGTAAAGATATACACTTAGTAAGGACATAGAGGTTATTCAGTACTACTGCAATTGTTAAATAATTCCAATAGATGGAAGCATAAGACCATGAATTAACGTTTTCTCCCTGCGCACACCACTTCCCCTCACAGGAAAACTCCCACACAAACTTTTTTTCTGTCCCTTTCCACACTGCTAACGCAAGAGGAAGGACTAAAAACGCATTTAACCGATTACTGTGAATTAATATAATGATGATTCATGTTTATTATTACCTGTTTTTATGCTCATGTTTAGAAATTATAGTTAATTACTATTTCAATAACGATTATCAATAATCCTGAACGTTAATTCAGTCACCTCTGGTCGAGAAAAACGTATTTTCCTAGTACATTCTTTTGTCAAATTCATCAACCAGCATTGAGCCGCTCTGCTTTCTCGCTCAAGCGAGGGGCATGTTGAGGTAATTTGCTAACCGTGAGGGTTGCGTGATGTCATCTCTTGGCGGGCCGTGGAAGATGCACCCTTTTGTACTCCAAGGCTGTTCACTTGACATATAAGATATTAAAGATATTTTGAAATGCAGGTAAACCTGGGTTTAGGTTTGCGCATCTGACTAGTAAGCATTTGGCCGGGGTTCAATACCAGCAATAGAATGTATATGTATATAATAGAATACCAGCAATAGAATAGAAAGCCTTTGCTTTGTAGCCTCCTGTAGCTCAGTTGGTAGAGCATGGCGCTTGCAACGCCAGGGTTGTGGGTTCAATTCCCACGGGTGGCCAGTATGAAAAATGTATGCACTCACTAGCTGTAAGTCGCTCTGGATAAGAGCGTCTGCTAAATTACTCAAATGTAGGATGTACATTTGTTTTGCTCTACCAAAAGCAACATAAGCCTAATATGGTGTATATATAGACAGTATACATATATATATATATAGCTAACTGTAAAGGAATGAGTTACCATTTTAGAAAATCATGGAACATACAGTCTTTGGTTGCATGCTTTTTTTATTTCAATCATATTGCTGCTTGTAGACTATTACTGATGCTTCCTGTTCTTATGCTGCCAATTATTGGAAATATTGAGCAATTAAAAGTTATTAATTCACATAAAGACATTGGAGAGGCAGCTGAGAAATACATTTTTCTTATTAATTCCTGAGATCAGTCTCACACCTGTCCCACCTATCCCCAGTGGCGTGTATTCATGGGTGCCAAGGGAAGCCAGGCTTCCCCCCAAAAATTGACAAATAAAAAATCTAAAAACATTAAATACTTCTCGTCTCTCTGTGTTTCATAATGTTCCTTCAGTTTGCAAGAGGCTGAACGTATCTCACAGGAGAAAGCACCCGAGCGAGCGAAACAGCGCCCCCTCTGTCTCTCTACGTGTACGCCATCTATCTGATGCTGTCTGTTACAAACGAGTAAGACATGTTGCCGCCCGTAGCATTGATGACAAGGGAAGCCAGCGAGCATCTGGCCACCCTTGATAAAAAAAAAGTATAAAACATTAGCCAATAAGCGTTGAGCTAAACTGAGCAAGTTCTACTGGTGCACCAAAAAAAGTGTCAAGGGAAGCCATCTTGGATTTGGTGTCACTCCTATCGAACCCCACTGAGAGCATAACTTCATTGACAGAAAAACTGTTGCATCTGGTTGTGTTGTTGTCCTCCGGTGGCTAGCTAGCCAGCTAGCTAAAATTGGCCCTTTCCGAAATTTGGACTTGTGGTTTTAGTTAATTTTCCATACTGGCCAATGATTATAACGCCGATTCTGATCCAACCATTAATTCATACATTGTGCCTCTGGCCTGACAGGATGGAAGTTCAATATGTAGCTAGACGTAGTAGGCTAATGTTAACTAGCTAACATTGCCCATGAAAGAAAGTTAGGCTAGCGAGCAAGCATTTTAGCCAGGTTGCTTAGGACAACAACAAATAAAAGCGTGTAGTGTATGACATCATGATAGACCGTTTAGTCAACATGAAAGAGAGGAGGATGGTATTGGCGGTTCTCTACCAGTAGGGTGAGTCTACATGTTTTCTACTTCCACGAAGGTGCACGCACACACACGCACACACGCACGCGCACACGTGTATGATGTGGACAGCCACATCATATTTAGCATACTTTGATTAGATTAAATCGTTTTTGGTATCTTTAAGTTGTCACTGTATTAGACTAAGCATAGGTGACTTGATGATGTTGAAATGTTGAAGTTGAAATGGTGCTGGAATAGTGGAGGCAGCTCCTGTTTTCTTTACGACCTGCGGTATCTCTGTGGTTCTAAATCAATAGTTGTTTAGTGGTCTTTAAATTATGGAAACATTAACTTGCCTGACCATGCTGTCGGTCATGTAACTGTCTGTTACATGCAATTTGCTTTGTGGACTTCACTGGACAGAGGTTGCTCTCCAGTTTTGTGATAAAACAAAGGTGTGGTTGAATTTATACTTATTGTCTCGGCCTTTAGGCCTATATAAATCACGGTCGCAAGGCATATTAATGAACAGGTTATAGAGCAAACAACGCAATTATCGCAACACATAGGTTGTAATTGGCTTCCCCAGTGTAATTGGCTTCCCCAGTGTAATTGGCTTCCCCAGTGTAATTGGCTTCCCCAGTGTAATTGGCTTCCCCAGTGTAATTGGCTTCCCCAGTGTAATTGGCTTCCCCAGTGTAATTGGCTTCCCCAGTGTAATTGGCTTCCCCAGTGTTTTTCCCAAGCTTCTACACCTTCTGACAGGTTACTAGGTCACATTTGAAAAAAAAAATCAAGTGTTCTGCCTTGCAATAATAAATACCATAAAATAACTAATAATTTTAAAAAACAGCAAATACGTACATAGGTTTTGATAAAAAACATAACAATGAAAATGCTATTTAGTACTATAATGGTATTTACTAACATAATATTATTACTAAAATAGTTACTAAAATAGTTTCTAAAAGTGTTCTAGGTTACTTATTTGGTTACAAAAAATGAAGGCCCTATCAAGCTAGCTAGCTGTGTATCTTATGGGGGGGGGGTATAGTTATATCTTATGAAATAGTTTGCTAGCTAGGCATCAATGTTCAAACATTACCTAACCTAGCTAGCGATCTAGCTAAAGTTAGCTAGCTAGGTGGGTAGATAGTACCTATGTTCAATGTTTAACATTGTTAGCTAGACACAAACAGAACAAAGCATAGAATGATAACAAAAAGGCAACCAAGCTAGTTCTATTAGCTAACTAACCCCCTTTGGTCTATTTTAACTAACTAACTAGCAAGTTAATGTTAACAACCGTCACTGCCCAGAGACAGTTTCAACAAACAAAGCAACACCTTTACCTTAGATCATTCTTAATTTAACATAATAGCTAGTTAGCTCTTTCAGTTTGGACATTCAACACTGGTACAATAATCCAATCTTATGACGATGTCTTAACGTATGGAATAAAACGCTGTCACGATCGTCAGGAACAGAGGACCAATGCGCAGCGTTATTTGCGAACATATTTATTTAAATAAAGATCACACGAACAAAAACAACAAAACGATAACGTGACGTCCTTGGATCAAACACAACCTACTTGGAACAAGATCCCACAACCACTGTGGGAAAACAGCCTGTCTAACTGTGGTTCCCAATCAGAGACAACCAGCAACAGCTGACACTCGTTGCCTCTGATTGAGAACCACTCTGGCCAACATAGAAATACTTAAACTAGAAAGGAAAACACATGAAAACTCACACCCTGGCTCAACATACTAGAGTCCCCAGAGCCAGGGCGTGACAAACGCTCCTGGTCTTATTCTTCTATGGTACTATGGCGTTCTGCAAACAAACGTTATATGCCATGACCTACTTCTACTTCGTGTGGCTTTCCGGCAGATGCTGTGTTGCGTATTGCTGCCTTTCGCAGGTCGGCGTGCGGTTTGGACATTTCGGTCACCAAAAAAAAAGAGAAAAGGGGAATGGGAAAATGTTAAATTGCATCTAACCCTACCTCCAAAACCCACCACCCCATCCCAGTGCTCGGCCCGAAACGATCCTACACCAGGAAGTCTCTCTAAACTTAATTTACATCTTCTGCACAAAAATCTCCCAAATATTTATCTGCTGCTGCAACTACCACATCTATAGTGCATTTGCAAAGTATTAAGACCCCTTGACTTTTTCCATATTTTGTTACCTTACAGCCTTATTATAAAATGCATTAAATAAATAAAAAATCCTCATCAATCCATAACGACAAAGCGAAAACAGGTTTTTTGACATTTTTGCAAATGTATTAAAAACAGAAATACCTTATTTACATAAGTATTCAGACCCTTTGCTATGAGTCTTGAAATTGAGCTCAGGTGCATCCTGTTTCCATTGATCAACCTTGAGATGTTTCTACAACATGATTGGAGTCCACCTGTGGTAAAGTCAATTGATTGGACATGATTTGGAAAGGCACACACCTGTCTATATAAGGTCCCACAGTTGACAGTGCATGTCAGAGCAAAAAACAAGCCATGAGGTAGAAGGAATTGTCCGTAGAGCCCAGAGACAGGATTGTGTTGAGGCACAGATCTGGGGAAGGGTTCAAAAAATATCTGCAGCATTGAAGGTCCCCAAGAACACAGTGGCCTCCATCATTCTTAAATGGAAGAAGTTTGGAACCACCAAGATTCCTAGAGCTGGCCACATGGCCAAACGGAGCAATCGGGGGAAAAGGGCCTTTTTCAGGGAGGTGACCAAGAACCCGATGGTCACTCTGATAGAGCTCCAGAGTTCCTCTGTGGAGATGGGAGAACCTTCCAGAAGGACAACCATCTCTGCAGCACTCCACCAATCAGGACTTTATGGTAGAGTGGCCAGACGGAAGCCACTCCTCAGTAAAAGGCACATGACAGCCCGCTTTGAGTTTGCCAAAAGGCACCTAAAGACTCTCAGACCATGAGAAACAAGATTCTCTGGTCTGATGAAACCAAGATTGAACTCTTTGGCCTGAATGCCAAGCGTCACGTCTGGAGGAAACCTGGCACCATCCCTTCGATGAAGCATGGTGGTGGCAGCATCATGCTGTGTAGATGTTTTTCAGCGGCAGGGACTGGGAGTCTAGTCAGAATCGAGGGAAAGATGAACGGAGCAAAGTACAGAGAAGTCCGTGATGAAAACCTGGTCCTGAGCGCTCAGGACCTCAGACTGGGGCGAAGGTTCACCTTCCAAAAGGACAGCGACCCTAAGCACACAGCCAAGACAACGCAGGAGTGGCTTCGGGACAAGTCTCTGAATGTCCTTGAGTGGCCCAGCCAGAGTCCGAACTTGAACCCGATCAAACATCTCTGGAGAGACCTGAAAATAGCTGTGCAGCGACGCTCCCCAACCAACCTGACAGAGCTTGAGAGGATCTGCAGAGAAGAATGGGAGAAATTCCCCAAATACAGGTCTGCCAAGCTTGTAGCGTCATACCCAAGAAGACTCGAGGCTGTAATCTCTGCCAAAGGTGCTTCAACAAAGTACTGAGTATTAAGTTATGTTTGTATTTTCTTTTGCAAAAAATTATAAAAACCTGTTCTTGCTTTGTCATTATGGGGTATTGTGTGTAGATGGATGAGAAAAAACAAACAATTTAATCCATTTTAGAATAAGGCTGTAATGTAACAAAATGTGGAAAAAGTCAAGGAATCCTTTCGAATGCACTGTATCTTCTGTGATTTGCGCTCCAAGTGCAGTTGATCACCATGGCTATAAGCGCAAGAAACCCAACCTTACTAAAACTCTGGCCATCTCACTGGGGGCTTCCCAGTCGACTCACTCACCCTTGGGCTATCCTCTACTATTTTCACTGCCTCAGCATAGGACACTTTCTGCCCTACTCGAACTCTGGCAATCTCAACCTGTCTCTCTCTCCCAGGTCACATCGGATCCCCAGCTGCACACAGTGCTTTCTCTATTCCTACTGTACACTCCCTCTGACTATGCCCTCCTGCACATTTCTCACATCGTGGGATCTCTCTTCTACACACTGCTGCAACATGTATGAATCCTTCACAAACACGTCACAAACACTAGGAATATTGCTTTTCATTTGATCCAGCTCTACGCTCAACGCTAACGCAAACGCTAACGCTAACGCTCTACGCTAACGCAAACGCTAACGCAAACGCAAACGCTAACGCTAACGCAAACGCTAACGCTAACGCTCTACGCTAACGCAAACGCTAACGCAAACGCAAACGCTAACGCTAACGCAAACGCTAACGCTAACGCTCTACGCTAACGCTAACGCAAACGCTAACGCTAACGCTCTACGCTAACGCTAACGCAAACGCTAACGCTAACGCTCTACGCTAACGCAAACGCTAACGCAAACGCAAACGCTAACGCTAACGCAAACGCTAACGCTAACGCTCTACGCTAACGCAAACGCTAACGCAAACGTCACTTCCTGTTGAACGTGGAATGAAGGGACAGCTCGGTTTGTTGTTTTGGGAAGTTTGTTGTTTTGAATTTGTATTGGAAAGTTTCTTAGTATCTAGCTAACTTTTGAGTTTGGATCCCGCGACGCAGTTGGCATCAGTTGCTGGGACTGCTACTCTCTGTCCAGCGATCCTGCCGACCAAGGCCGGGTCTGAGGAGCTATTTGGCGTAGAAGCTAGCCCAGCTGCTAGCTAGCTGCCTATCAAGCTAGCTGGGTTTTCTTGAGGGCTTGAACGCAGTCCGTGACGCGGTTAGACATTATGGCCATGGATTGTTCCGGGCTTGTGGCTGTCTAGATCCCTGCTGTTTGTTGTTTCCAATCTTCCCTGTGACCTGTCCTGTCTGGAACTGAGAGGAGTAACAGCGTAACCTACGTTGCTACCATGACAAAGACCAAAGCCGGCGGGAGTACCCTTGAGGACAGTGGTGTCTCTTGATCACAGGTGAAGGATCTTTTAAATGAACAAAAGTAGTTCTACAAGCAGTTGTTACAACAACAAGAAAATAGCTTCAAGAGTTTTGTCCAAATACTGTTGATTCAACTAATAAAAGAATGGACGACCTGACCTGAGAGGTCCAGGAACTGAAGAAGAGTTTGCAGTTCTCCCAGGGTCAGCTTGATGAGTTGAAACAGGAGAACGGCAAGATGACAGCCATCTGTATATCATTGAGAGAAGACATCAGTTCTGTGTGTGAATTCATGATAACAATCATGGCGAAATCTCGAGAAACAATCAAGGCGGAACAACATGGTTGTGGACGGAATTGCAGACTCTCCACATGAGACCCGGACGGAGTCTGAGGACAAAGTGAGGGAAATGATCTCTGAGAAATTGAAGATGGACCAAAGGAAGATTGAGGTGGAGTGTGCCCACAGGACTGGAAAACCCATCACCAGCCCAGGTGACAGGCCCAGGCCGATAGTGGTCATGTTCTTGAGGTTCAAGGACAAGGTAGCCTTAAATATTTTTCTCTTGCTATTGTCTTCGAAATTCTACACAGGGACACTCGAAGTCAGATTTAAATGAATAATTCTTTATTGTCAGTTAACTGGAGAGGTTCCAACAAACTTGATGCACCTTAGTACAAGTCCGTCAGGAGATCCGTCGGGGCAGTCCCGTTAGATCTCTTATATACTGCTTACACAGACAAGTTACATAGGCATGGTTCATAGGGTTGGTTCCTGCATGTGTCTGCCACCGTCTCCTATCTTAGCTTATAGAACATATTCAGGGCGTTCTGCCAGATGGTCCTAAGGAGGGGGTCATGTCGCCCCCCTTCATATCTTTACCAAGCACAGGCAGGAACCAAGGATTATTTATGACACGAAAGACAAGATGAACATTTTCAAGGCTGTCTTTTCACACTATAAAATGTTCCATCACATTCCCTCTTCTTATCACTCAATCTGTGATAATTATCATTACATTTTAAGGTAAGCATTAGATTATAGCGTATATCAAAAGGTTCTATACTTCTATTAACACATAAAACCAGACACTTCATCATTTCAAACCCTTCATTCTGGGTTGTACAAGTTATATTTCTGTTAACCTCTTAAGGATCAAACCCTTTTTTCAATTTTGCCTAAAATGACCTGAATCTAACTGGCTGTAGCTCAGGACCTGAAGCAAGGATATGCATATTCTTGATACCATTTGAAAGGAAACACTTTGAAGTTTGTGGAAATGTGAAATTAATGTAGGAGAATATAACACATTAGATCTGGTAAAAGATAATACAAACAAAAAAACATGCGTTATCTATTTTTGTTTTTGTTCCATCATCTTTGAAATGCAAGAGGAAGGCCACAATATATTATTGCAGTTTAGGCGCAATTTAGATTCTGGCCACTAGATGGCAGCAGTGTGTGTGCAAAGTTTCAGATTGATCCAGTGAAGCATTGCAATACTGGACTATTTTGTATCAAGTCTGCCCAAATGTGCCGAATTGGACAATTGAAACATTTTCAAGTACATAAATATAGCGAACATAAAAAAATTATATGGTAATACAAAATGTAAATTTACACACTCCCAGGAATGTCCTACATGATGGATCATTAGCTTATACACTAACTTTCACACATCTAGATGGCCGGGCAGGGTGGGTGTGGAGCCAGAGACAGCAAGGGTTCAAACTGTAGAACCCAGTTCATACATTTGAATATAAAAATTGATTTTATTAAACAAAACTATGCTACATTTTATCTCTGGGACCCTCAGGATGACAAATCAGAGCAAGATTTCTGAATAAGTACATTATTTACCTTCAGAGGTGAATATATCAAACCAGTTGCCGTGATACGTTTTTTGTTGTTGTGCACTCTCCTCAAACAATAGCATGGTATTTTTTTCACTGTAATAGCTACTGTAAATTGGACAGTGCAGTTAAATTAACAATAATTTAAGCTGTCTGCCCATATAAGACATGTTTATGTTCTGGAAAGTTTGCTGTTACTTACAACAGTCATGCTAATCACATTAGCGCACGTTAGCTCAACCGTCCCGTATACGGGACACCGATCCCGTAGAGGTTAATAATAATAATAATAATAATAATAATAATAATAATAATATAATAATAATAATAATAATAATAATAATTTGGGATCCTTCTTTCACAGGGAAGAGATAGAAAACATGTTATAACTGTTTCACACCAACCTTGATAAAAATGAGATTGGGGCAAGGTTAGCCCAAGCTACAATCTAGTGGCTCTCCTCACATTTTCCAAAATCATAATTAGAACTATTGATAAACTATCCAACCCAAATTTAGAATGACACTCCTTGGTGCTTCACGTTGGTTCTATCACTTGATTTTCAGACCCTCAACTTAGCACACACCGATACTGGCAGAATGTACATTTATATTGACATACAGTATATTCATCTTATATTTCTAGCATTAACTCATCACGGTCCCCATTTGTGGTAATGACAGATCGGTATCTCAATGCATTTCTAGTCTAAATTACTATACATTTTGCAGTGTGTAGACCGCCACAATCAACCTGATACCCCAAATAAACAATTTTGGACAAGCCTAAATCAATTACGGGCACGGTTGACCACCCCCCCTCCTTCACGGCAGTAATTATTTTGGCTTTTCTTCATTTTCTTCTTCAGATAGCTTTACAGTCCTCCCAATGGAACATATGTTCAAAGTGGATGGCCCTTAATAATGTCCCATTTTCCCAAGCAGACGAATCTCTCACTTGAGTCATCATCACCGTCCTGTACGGTCCATTGTGTCTTGTCCATTTCCTACCAGTACACCAGCAGCATGAGAGAAGTTTGGACGGGATCTCTCTCCATGCTCAGTCCACGTGGATTCACGTCGCACTCCTGAGAGAAAAGGCATGAGAGAAAAGGCAGTTGACAGCTTCGACTGGATGCTGTGTACAGGTCGCTGGCTTGGACTCAGGTTTCAGGTGGTGAAGGACCATAGTGAACACCATTGTCAACATTACTTCAGCCGGTTAGAGGGGGTGAGGCTCACAATGTTATTGGTCGAATTATCCCTTCCGTGCATCTAGATACCATCTGTGGTCACCTTCGTCATAACCTCGAGAGAGGACAGACCAGAACAACAGTTTAGTTTAGGGCATTTCTGATTCAGAAAATCCAGACAAATTATTCACTGTATGACAAATGACAAATTATTCACTTTGTTACTTTTACTAGTCTCCATATCTGTTTCCTTCAACAAGGACCCTTCCTCCCAATAGGAAGACCTTCTCAGTCACTACTGCTAATACACACAGATCACTCTCAAACAATGTTCTGCTTTCCCCTATTTCAAGGTTTAAAAACAAAACAAAATGTTGTTATTGGAAGGCATTGTTTTCATGTTTGTCTACCCTAACAATGTTACTCTATACATTTATTACCAATTTCTTTTGGATATTCACTCTCTGCTTCACACATATTAATTTTGAGATTCATATGTAATGCGCCAAAATTATAAAATACATTGGCCAATTCAGAAGGGAAGAGATAAACTTCCTTTCATAAAGTAGCTCTCGAGACTAGAGTCTCTTTCTTGGATCCACCTTCGCTATATTTGGGCTGGCACTGTCTATCTGTAACGATCCCGGCAGTCTGAGTCGGGTCCTGTCTGTGGACTAGTTTTCTGCTCGTGATCTCCAGTTTCCCGAGGGTTCTGGAACGCTCCGGGGAGCTCTCTTGATTTCCGCACCTGCATCCCATCAGCAATCTGCACACCTGGTCCTGATCATCACCCTTCTTAGGCTCTGGCCTAACATCCATTCCCTGCCGGATCGTTAGCCATGAACAGTAGGTTTACCAGAGTATCAGTCTTTAGAGCTTCTAGCGTTAGTTTTGTTGTTTTTGCACCTTGTTGGTTGGTTGTTTACTTACCTCCGTTTTGTTCCATCTGCAGTCACTCGTCCGGAACCTTCATCCAACCTCTGCCTGGTGGTCGGCGGCTGCCGAGCCATGATGGGATCAACCACTGCACCCCCAACAACTAATCAACGCCGCCCGCTCTGTTCCCTGGATTATTCAGCATCACTCTTGAATTTGTAAATAAACACTCACCTTCGTTTCAACTTACCTTGTCCTGGTCTGCTTCTGGGTTCTGGCTTTGTAACTTTCGTGACAGAACGATCCGGCCAGTAATGAACCCAGCGGACCTGGACTCTGTTCGCCATGCCATTACCCATCAGGAGAAGATGTTGGGCCATCATAGCACGGTACTACAGGAGATCGCGTTGTCAGTTCGGAACCTTTCTACCGGTCTGACGGAGGTCCAGAACCAACGCAAAGTTTCCGGTGGAGGATCCACCACCGGGTTTCACCCATCTCGCCTGCCGCTTCTGGAGCTGTGTCCTTCCGTGAGCCCAAGGTTCCGGCGCCGGATAAATATGAGGGGGAGCTGGGAAGATGCCCGTTCCTTCCTTATGCAGTGTGGATTAGTGTTCGATCTACAGCCCTACTCTTATGCCACAGACAAGGCTAGGATAGCCTTTATGATTGAGTTGCTGCGTGGTCGAGCGCTGGAGTGGGCTTCAGCCGTTTGGGAACGACAGGATCCCTGCATGGCTTCATACCAGGGGTTCACGGCCGAGATGAGGAAGCTCTTCGACCATTCCGTCCGAGGAGGGACGCAGCTAGGCGCCTGTTTTCGCTTCGCCAAGGAACTGCGTAGCGTGGCCGACTTCGTGATCGAGTTCAAGACGTTGGCTGTGGAGAGTGGGTGGAATGAGGAGTCTCTGCAAGCGGCCTTTTTACCAGGGTCTGTCGGAGCAGCTCAGGGATGAGTTGATCTCCTATCCGAGCCTAGTGACCTGGACAGCTTGGTAGCCTTGTCTATTCGGGTGGATAATCGAGTCCGAGAGCGAAGGAGGGAGAAGCAATGGGTTCCGTCCAACCGATCAGCTTCTCAGGTTCCAGTCGGGTCGGGATTGGATCAGAATACGTCGATCATCGGCCACCACACAGGATTAGTGGAGAGGTTCTGTCTCCCGATTCTGAACCCATGCAAGTGGGGCGGCACGGGTTAACCAAGGAGGAGCGCCAACACAGACGTAGGACTAACTGTTGCCTCTACTGTGGCGGTTCGGGACATTACCTCGCCACTGGTTCCCGGCGGTCGTCAAACTGCGCGGCTCGCTAAAGTTGGGAGGACTTTTAGCGAGCCAGTTTCGACCTCTCAATACCTCTGTCAGACCCCGTTTCCCGGCTACCCTTATGAACAGGAATCAGAGCTTAGCGATTAACGCTTTTATCGATTCAGGTGCCGATGGAAGCTTTCTAGATGCCGAGTTGGTGGAACAGCTGGGGCTTTCCAAGGAGCAATTGCCGGAAGCCATTGAAGCTACCACTCTGGACGGCAGTAGTCTGGCACGTATCACGATGAGGACTGAACCGGTTAAGATGCTGTTGTCGGGAATCATTCTGAGATGATTTCATTCTTCATTCTGCCGTCTTCCCATGTTCCTCTGGTCCTTGGATACCCCTGGCTGAAGGAACACAATCCCACGTTCGATTGGGTGACGGGCAAGGTAACGAGTTGGAGCCTTGATTGTCATGCTAACTGTCTCAAGACTGCCTGTCCCCATTCGGTTCCCAGTCAGGTGATTGAGGCTAAACCCCCAGATTTGTCCCTGGTTCCCGAGACATATCACGATTTGGGGGAAGTTTTCAGTAAGCAGAAGGCTCTGTCACTCCCTCCCCACCGACCATATGATTGTGCCATCAACCTGTTCCCTGGAGCTGTCTACCCCAAGGGAAGGTTATACAGTATCTCCCGACCTGAACGTGAGGCTTTGGAGACCTACATCAAGGAGTCCCTAGCTGCTGGTCTCGTTCGTCCCTCGTCATCACCCCTGGGGTGCAGGATTCTTCTTTGTGGGTAAGAAGGATGGCTCTCTTCGACCGTGTATTGATTATCGGGGGTTGAATGACATCACGGTCAAGAACAAGTATCCCCTGCCCTTGATGAGTTCTGCCTTCGACTCCTTACAGGGTGCTACGGTGTTCACCAAGCTAGACCTACGCAATGCGTATCACATGGTCCCGGATCAGAGAGGGGGACGAGTGGTTGACGGGTTTCAATACACCGATGGGTCACTTCGAGTATCAGGTGATGCCGTTTGGACTGACCAATGCTCCAGCGGTATTCCAGAGTATGGTGAACGACGTCCTGAGAGATATGATCGGTCTCTTTGTGTTTGTTTACCTGGATGACATTCTGATCTTCTCGAAGGAACCTTCCGACCACGTCCAGCATGTCCGGCAGGTTCTGCAGCGATTGTTGGAGAATCGCCTGTTCGTGAAGGCCGAGAAGTGCGAGTT
Source organism: Coregonus clupeaformis (assembly GCF_020615455.1). Lineage (NCBI taxonomy): Eukaryota > Metazoa > Chordata > Actinopteri > Salmoniformes > Salmonidae > Coregonus > Coregonus clupeaformis. Next base: position 4,076,947 of record NC_059224.1, on the reverse strand, counting down.
TCACGCCCACACGACATCCTTTCTCGGGTACATCATCTCCAGGGGAGAGATTAGGATGGACCAGGAGAAGGTTAGAGCGGTTCTGGAATGGGCCCAGCCCGGTACGAGATTGCAGCTCCAGAGATTTTTTGGGGTTTGCGAATTTCTACCGCAGATTCATCCGGGATTACAGCCGTGTGGCCGCTCCGTTAACTGCCTTGACTTCCAGTATCAGGACCTTCAAGTGGAATCCGGAGGCGGATCGAGCGTTTCTGGATTTGAAGAGGCGATTCACCAACGCACCGATTCTCTCTCAACCGGACACGGCCCGTCAGTTCGTCGTTGAAGTGGACGCGCTCTGATGTGGGAGTTGGCGCCATCCTGTCGCAGCGATGCTCCACGGACAGTAAACTCCATCCCTGCGCCTACTACTCTCGTCGCCTTTCGCCTGCGGAGAGGAATTACGATGTGGGTAACCGGGAGCTTCTCGCGGTGAAACTTGCCTTGGAGGAGTGGCGCCACTGGTTGGAGGGGGAGCAACCGTTTATTGTCTGGACTGACCACAAGAATCTTGCTTACGTGCAATCGGCTAGACGTCTCAACTCCCGTCAGGCCAGGTGGGCGTTGTTTTTCGGACGATTCAAGTTTTCCCTGACGTTCCGACCTGGATCTAAGAACGGCAAGGCGGACGCCTTGTCCCGGATGTTCTCCAAGACGGAGGAGAGTGGGTCCAAGACCGAGACAATTCTCCCCCGGAACTGCGTCGTGGGAGCAGTTATGTGGAAGATTGAGGAGGAGGTGATGGCGGCCCTTCGGACTCAGCCCGGTCCCGGTAACGGTCCACCCGGTCGGTTGTTTGTGCCTGAGTCGGTTCGTCCTGCTGTCCTCAAATGGTCCCACGCCAGCAAGATGGCTTGTCACCCTGGCGTGGCTCGGACGATGGCGTTTCTTCGCAGACGTTTTTGGTGGCCTGCCATGGCCGAGGATACTCGGGGTTTTGTTGCTGCCTGTCCAGTGTGTGCGCAGAATAAGAGTACCAATCGGCCCAGCTCTGGACTACTTCACCCCCTTCCTATTCCCCGGCGACCATGGTCGCATCTGGCCCTGGACTTCGTCACTGGGTTGCCCGCTTCTGAGGGGAACACGGTCGTTCTGACTATCGTGGACAGATTCAGCAAGTTCGCCCACTTTGTGCCAATTGCCAAGCTTCCTCTGCCTCGGAGACGTCCGAGATCCTGGTTAGGGAGGTTTTCAGGGTCCACGGTTTGCCCAGTGATATCGTTTCCGACCGTGGCCCTCAGTTTACCTCGGCTGTCTGGAAGTCCTTCTGTTTGGCCATTGGAGCTACAGTCAGTCTCACATCTGGTTTTCACCCCCCAATCCAATGGTCAGGCGGAGAGAGCCAACCAGAAGATGGAATCCACGCTACGCTGCCTGGTCTCTTCCAACCCCCACCTCCTGGGTCTCTCAGTTGCCTTGGGTTGAGTATGCCCACAATACTCTCCCTACATCTGCCACTGGGATGTCTCCCTTCCAGTGCCTGTATGGCTACCAACCTCCCTTGTTCCCTTCTCAGGAGAAGGAGCTCTCAGTGCCCTCTGTTCAGGCCCATATTCGCGTTGCCACCGGACCTGGCATCGGGCCAGAAAGGCACTCCTTAGAGTTTCGGACGGTATCAGCTCCAGGCGAATCGTCGCCGGATCCCCGCTCCCACCTATACCATCGGAGATAGGGTCTGGTTGGCCACACGGGATCTTCCGTTACGGACTGAGTCTAGGAAGTTGTTACCGAAGTTCATTGGTCCGTTTGTGGTGGAGAAGGTGATCAATCCAGTGGCAGTTCGACTCAAACTACCGAGGACGCTCAGAGTCCATCCCACCTTTCATGTCTCCTGCCTCAAGCCTGTTTTCCTCAGTCCTCTGTTGCCTCCTCCGCCTCCTCCTCCTCCTCCTCGGATGATCGGAGGTGGTCCTGCCTACACGGTGCGACGCATCATGGATTCCAGACGGCGGGGCCGGGGTTTCCAGTATCTCGTGGACTGGGAGGGGTATGGTCCTGAAGAGAGGAGTTGGATTCCGCGGCGACAGATCCTAGATGCTGACCTCATCCGTGACTTCTACCGCCTCCATCCTGGCGCTCCGGGAGTCCGCCCGGTGGCGTTCGTCGGAGGGGGGGTACTGTAACGATCCCGGCAGTCTGAGTCGGGTCCTGTCTGTGGACTAGTTTTCTGCTCGTGATCTCCAGTTTCCCGAGGGTTCTGGAACGCTCCGGGGAGCTCTCTTGATTTCCGCACCTGCATCCCATCAGCAATCTGCACACCTGGTCCTGATCATCACCCTTCTTAGGCTCTGGCCTAACATCCATTCCCTGCCGGATCGTTAGCCATGAACAGTAGGTTTACCAGAGTATCAGTCTTAGAGCTTCTAGCGTTAGTTTTGTTGTTTTTGCACCTTGTTGGTTGGTTGTTTACTTACCTCCGTTTTGTTCCATCTGCAGTCACTCGTCCGGAACCTTCATCCAACCTCTGCCTGGTGGTCGGCGGCTGCCGAGCCATGATGGGATCAACCACTGCACCCCCAACAACTAATCAACGCCGCCCGCTCTGTTCCCTGGATTATTCAGCATCACTCTTGAATTTGTAAATAAACACTCACCTTCGTTTCAACTTACCTTGTCCTGGTCTGCTTCTGGGTTCTGGCTTTGTAACTCGTGACACTATCAGTCCCCTATAGATGGCTCTGTCCATAATAAGTCTCTACCTAGCAAGGTAAACTCTAGTAGTCATTATACATTCATATATTGTTACTTTATCAAATCTAGTAAAACCATTATACTATTCATTTATCTTAATACTTTTTACATTACTTACGTGTGTCTACATGTGGATGTGCAAGTTGTATATTATTATTATTATTATTATTATTATTATTATTATTATTATTATTATTATTATTATTATTATTTTCCATTGTTACTTTATCAGATCTCTAGTAACCCGTTATACTCTTCTTCACAAATTCCTCCTTTATTCTAGTGTTCTATTTAACAGCTCCGGGATGCTGACCTTCTAGGCAGAGTTGCAAAGAAAAAGCCATATCTCAGACTGCCCATCTTAATCTTTTATTTTTCTTTGCAACTCTGCCTGTTGACATTGAGACAGGTGTTTTGCGGGTACTATTTAATGAAGCTGCCAGTTGAGGACCTGTGAGGCGTCTGTTTCACTCTAATGTATTTGTCCTCTTGCTCAGTTGTGCACCGGGGCCTCCCACTCCTCTTTCTATTCTGGTTAGAGCCAGTTTGCGCTGTTCTGTGAAGGGAGCAGTACACCATCCTCAGTTTCTTGGTAGTTCCTCCCATGGAATAGCCATCATTACTCAGAACAAGAATAGACTGACGAGTTTCAGAAGAAAGTTATTTGTTTCTGGCCATTTTGAGCCTGTAATCGAACCCACAATTGCTGATGCTCCAGATACTCAACTTGTCTCAAGAAGGCCAGTTTTATTGCTTCTTTAATCAGCACAACAGTTTTCAGCTGTGCTAACATAATTGCAAAAGGGTTTTCTAATGATCAATTAGCCTTTTAAAATGATTAACTTGGATTAGCAAACACAATGTTCCATTGGAACACAGGACTCATGGTTGCTGATAATGGGCCTCTGTACGCCTATGTAGATATCCCATTAAAAATCAGCTGTTTCCAGCTACAATAGCCATTTACAACATTCAAAATGTCTACACTGTATTTCTGATCAATTTGATGTTATTTTAATGGACAAAAAAATAGCTTTTCTTTCGAAAACAAGGACATTTCTAAGTGACCCCAAACTATTGAATGGTAGTGTAGATATAACTGTTACTGTAATGATAGTACACTTACACATAACTATAGATATAACTGTGTATGTGACTAGTGAATAGTCTTCTCAACAATACAACTAGTGAATAGTCTTCTCACCATACAACTAGTGAATAGTCTTCTCACCATATGACCAGTGAATAGTCTTCTAATCATACGACTAGTGAATAGTCTTCTCACCACATGACTAGTTAAGAGTCTTTTCACCATATGACTGGTGAATAGTCTTCTAACCATACGACTAGTGAATAGTCTTCTAATCATACAACTAGTGAATAGTCTTCTCACCATACAACTAGTGAATAGTCTTCTCACTATATAACTAGTGAATAGTCTCCTCACCATATGACTAGTGAATAGCCTTCTCACCATATGACTAGTGAATAGCCTTCTCACCATACAACTAGTGAATAGTCTTCTCACCATACAACTAGTGAATAGTCTTCTCACCATACAACTAGTGAATAGTCTTCTCACCATACAACTAGTGAATAGTCTTCTCACCATACAACTAGTGAATAGTCTTCTCATCATATGACTAGTGAATAGTCCTCTAACCATACAACTAGTGAATAGTCTTCTCATCATACAACAAGTGAATAGTCTTCTCACTATATGACTAGTGAATAGTCTTCTAACCACACGACTAGTGAATAGTCTTCCCATCATATGACTAGTGAATAGTCTTCTCATCATACAACTAGTGAATAGTCTTCTAACCACACGACTAGTGAATAGTCTTCTCATCATATGACTACTGAATAGTCTTCTCACCATACAACTAGTGAATAGCCTTCTCACCATACGACTAGTGAATAGTCTTCTCACTATACATTTTTACATTTAGCAGACGCTCTTATCCAGAGCGACTTACAGTTAGTGAATACATATATTTTTATACTGGCCCCCCGTGGGAATCGAACCCACAACCCTGGCGTTGCAAACGCCATGCTCTATCAACTGAGCTACATCCCTGCCGGCCATTCCCTCCCCTACCCTGGGCCAATTGTGCGCCACCTATGAGTCTCCCGGTCGCGGCCGGCTGCGACAGAGCCTGGATTCGAACCAGGATCTCTAGTGGCACAGTTAGCACTGCGATGCGGCGCCTTAGACCACTGCGCCACTCGGGAAACAATGTGTATAGTCTGACATCCTTGGAGAGCTCTTTGGTCTTGGCCATGGTGGAGAGTTTGGAATCTGATTGATTGATTGCTTCTGTGGACAGGTGTCTTTTATACAGGTAACAAGCTGAGATTAGGAGCATTCCCTTTAAGAGTGTGCTCCTAATCTCAGCTCGTTACCTGTATAAAAGACACCTGGGAGCCAGAAATCGTTCTGATTGAGAGGGGGTCAAATACTTATTTCCCTCATTAAAATGCAAATCAATTTTTAAAAAAATTGACATGCGTTTTTCTGGATTTTTTTGTTGTTATTCTGTCTCTCACTGTTCAAATAAACCTACCATTAAAATTATAGACTGATCATATCTTTGTCAGTGGGCAAACGTACAAAATCAGCAGGGGAGCAAATACTTTTTTCCTTCACTGTATGTAGCCTTAGGAATAAGGTTCATGCAATCAATTACTTTCTAACATCAGATAACATTAATATATTAGCCATTTCTGAGACTCTCTTAGATAATTCCTTTGATGATACAGCAGTAGCAATACAAGGATATAACAAACAGATAATGAAAGAAAAGCATTGCAAGTTGGAACTTTGTAAATTTAGTGTGGGAGAGGTGGAAAAATTATTGTTATCGATCAATAATGACAAACCTCCTGGTGGCGCAGTGGTCTAAGGCAATGCATTGCAGTGCTAGCTGTGCCACTAGAGATCCTGGTTCGAATCCAGGCTCTGTCGTAGCCGGCCGTGACCGGGAGACCCATGGGGTGGCGCACAATTGGCCCAGGGTAGGGGAGGGAATGGCTGGCAGGGGATGTAGCTCAGTTGGTAGAGCATGGCGTTTGCAACGCCAGGGTTGTGGGTTCGATTCCCACGGGGGGCCAGTATAAAAAAAAAAAAAAAACATTATTTAAAAAAAAAATGTATCCACTCACTAACTGTAAGTCGCTCTGGATAAGGGCATCTGCTAAATGACTAAAATGTAAATGTAATGCATTGACAACTTAGATGAAAAGCTACTGAGGATGGTAGCTGACTCTATAGCCACTCCTATCTGTCATATCTTTAATCTGAGCCTAGAGGAAAGTCTTTGTCCTCAGGCCTGGAGGGAAGCCAAAGTCATTCCGCTACCCAAGAGTGGTAAAGCTGCCTTTACTGGTTCTAACAGCAGACCTATCAGCTTGCTGCCAGCTCTTAGCAAACTGTTGGAAAAAACTGTGTTTGATCAAATACAATGCTATTTCTCTGTAAACAAATGAACAACAGTTATTGAGTTAAATAGAACCTATTTTTAAAACCTCTTATGAAGTTGGTTTTATAATATAAACTGTGAATTTTTACATTTTTGAGTGCTATTATGATTGTTTGTTTCATATCTACAAAGTTGTTAAAACGTTGTCAGTTTCACGTTAAATTACTAGAGGGGCTATGTCATTAACCAGGGGTGTCAAACTCATTCCATGGAGGGCCTAGGATCTGCAGGTTTTTGGTTTTTCCTTTCAATTAAGACCTTGACAACCAGGTGAGGGGAGTTCCTTACTAAGACCTAGACAACCAGGTGAGGGGAGTTCCTTACTAAGACCTAGACAACCAGGTGAGGGGAGTTCCTTACTAAGACCTAGACAACCAGGTGAGGGGAGTTCCTTACTAAGACCTAGACAACCAGGTGAGGGGAGTTCCTTACTAAGACCTTGACAACCAGGTGAGGGGAGTTCCTTACTAATTAGTGACCTAAATTCATCAATCAACTACAAGGGAGGAGCAAAAACCCGAAGACACTCGGCCCTCCGTGGAATGAGTTGGACATGTGTCATAAACCCACTTGGCCCTCCGTGGAATGAGTTGGACATGTGTCAAAAACCCACTTGGCCCTCCGTGGAATGAGTTGGACATGTGTCAAAAACCCACTTGGCCCTCCGTGGAATGAGTTGGACATGTGTCAAAAACCCACTTGGCCCTCCGTGGAATGAGTTGGACATGTGTCATAAACCCACTTGGCCCTCCGTGGAATGAGTTGGACATGTGTCATAAACCCTCAAAGTTCCGGAATGGGATGAAAATTGCAGCCATATTGGTCAGGGAGAAATCCAAACCAGTCTAATTGGAATAAATGGCAGTAGAGGCAGAATCCTGGTTTTACTATGAAGCACAATAAAAGTAAGGGATATGAATATTGTGTTATAGAACGTTGTCATATTATAAATACAGTTTATACAGGTTTTATATAAATTTTCTGAATAAATAGCCTCTAAAATATATGTAAACAGGCCATAAATGTAAAATATATATATTGGAAAGCTGGGAGTGCTATTATATGATACAATATCAGTACTTGTTGCATTTACAACTTTTCAAACTCCTATCATCAACTGATTTCAGCCAGTGTATGGCTGTGGATTGACTGCATTGTTTGAACGGAATGTGGGCAAATAGTCCCAGTCGCTATTAAATAGAACGTTACGGCCCGACCTGCCTGTGGGGAAACAACACATGGTAAATCTTGGTTACCCAAATGGCTCACAGCAAAAACATAACCTTTTTCAAACTCAGTTTTCGTGTTGTCTGCTTGTTTTAGTAAATTGTAAAACTACATTTAAGAAAAGTACAACATGTCTGAAGATCACTTTTCTAAATTGCCTGCTCCCGAGCGTTCTCACTACATAGTAAAACGTAATATTGTAGGGCTTCCCTCATGCCCCTTTTCATAACAGTGCTAGCAGCCATTTGAGAGAGCGCTAGCTAGCTACCAACTGGAACATTAAGCCAAGACCAACAACACTAACAGACTATACAGCTACAAGTAGTGAATGGAGTTACAAACAGACTATACAGCTACAAGTAGTGAATGGAGTTACAAACAGACTATACAGCTACAAGTAGTGAATGGAGTTACAAACAGACTATACAGCTACAAGTAGTGAATGGAGTTACAAACAGACTATTCAGCTACAAGTTCAATGTCTTACCTAAGCGTTTTCCACGCAAATACCGTGCCTTCAGAAAGTATTCTCACCCCTTGACTTTTTCCACATTTTGTTGTGTTAAAGCCTGAATTTTAAATAGATTACATTTAGATTTTTTTTTCCACAGGCCTACACACAATATCCCATCATGTCAAAGTGGAATAATGTTTTTCGAAATTTTTACAAATGAATTACAAATGAAAAGCTTAAATATCTTGTGCCAATAAGTATTCAACCCCTTTGTTATGGCAACCCTAAATAAATTCAGGATTAAACATTTGCTTAACAAGTCACATAATAAGTTGCATGGACTCAGCAACATGATTTTTGAATGACCACCTCATCTCTGTACCCCACACATACAGTGGGGAGAACAAGTATTTGATACACTGCAGATTTTGCAGGTTTTCCTACTTACAAAGCATGTAGAGGTCTGTAATTTTTATCATATGTACACTTCAACTGTGAGAGATGGAATCTAAAACAAAAATCCAGAAAATCACATTGGATGATTTTTAAGTAATTAATTTGCATTTTATAGCATGACATAAGTATTTGATCACCTACCAACCAGTAAGAATTCCGGCTCTCACAGGCCTGTTAGTTTTTCTTTAAGAAGCCCTCCTGTTCTCCACTCATTACCTGTATTAACTGCACCTGTTTGAACTCGTTACCTGTATAAAAGACACTTGCCCACACACTCAATCAAACAGACTCCAACCTCTCCACAATGGCCAAGACCAGAGAGCTGTGTAAGGACATCAGGGATAAAATTGTAGACCTGCACAGGGCTGGGATGGGCTACAGGACAATAGGCAAGCAGCTTGGTGAGAAGGCAACAACTGTTGGCGCAATTATTAGAAAATGGAAGAAGTTCAAGATGACGGTCAATCACCCTCGGTCTGGGGCTCCATGCAAGATCTCACCTCGTGGGGCATCAATGATCATGAGGAAGGTGAAGGATCAGCCCAGAAATACACGGCAGGACCTGGTTAATGACCTGAAGAAAGCTGGGACCACAGTCTCAAAGAAAACCATTAGTAACACACTACGCCGTCATGGATTAAAATCCTACAATGCACGCAAGGTCCCCCTGCTCAAGTCAGCGCATGTCCCGGCCCGTCTGAAGTTTGCCAATGACCATCTGGATGATCCAGAGGAGGAATGGGAGAAGGTCATGTGGTCTGATGAGACAAAAATAGAAATTTTTGGTCTAAACTCCACTCGCCGTGTTTGGAGGAAGAAGAAGGATGAGTACAACCCCAAGAACACCATCCCAATCGTGAAGCATGGAGGTGGAAATATCATTCTTTGGGGATGCTTTTCTGCAAAGGGGACAGGACGACTGCATCGTATTGAGGGGAGGATGGATGGGGCCATGTATCGCGAGATCTTGGCCAACAACCTCCTTCCCTCAGTAAGAGCATTGAAGATGGATCGTGGCTGGGTCTTCCAGCATGACAACAACCCGAAACACACAGCCAGGGCAACTAAGGAGTGGCTCCGTAAGAAGCATCTCAAGGTCCTGGAGTGGCCTAGCCAGTCTCCAGACATGAACCCAATAGAAAATCTTTGGAGGGAGCTGAAAGTCTGTATTGCCCAGCGACAGCCCCACAACCTGAAGGATCTGGAGAAGGTCTGTATGGAGGAGTGGGCCAAAATCCCTGCTGCAGTGTGTGCAAACCTGGTCAAGACCTACAGGAAACATATGGTCTCTGTAATTGCAAACAAATGTTTCTGTACCAAATATTAAGTTCTGCTTTTCTGATGTATCAAATACTTATGGCATGCAATAAAATGCAAATTAATTACTTAACAATCATACAATTTTCTGGATTTTTGTTTTAGATTCCGTCTCTCACAGTTGAAGTGTACCTATGATAATAATGACAGACCTCTACATGCTTTGTAAGTAGGAAAACCTGCAAAATCGGCAGTGTATCAAATACTTGTTCTCCCCACTGTACAATTATCTGTAAGGTGCCTCAGTCGAGCAGTGAATTTCAAACCCAGATTGAACCACAAAGACCAGGGAGGTTTTCCAATGCCTCACAAAAGAAAGGCTCCTATTGGTAGATAAAAAAAATAAAAAAATAAAAGCAGACATTGAATATCCCTTTGAGCAGGTGAAGTTATTAATTACACTTTGGATGGTGTATCAATACACCCAGTCACTACTGTCACGATCGTCTAAGGAGGGAGAGGACCAAGGCGCAGCGTTGAAAGCAAACATATTTATTTTATCAAGATCACACGATCAAAACAACGAAACGTGACGTCCTTGGTTACAAAAACAAACCAACACGGAACAAGAAACCACAACACAAAGTGAAAAGACCGATAGTTAAATATGGCTCCCAATCAGAGGCAACGAGTGTCAGCTGTCGGCTGGTTGTCTCTGATTGGGAGCCATATTTAATCTGTCTGTTTTTCTTTCGGGTTGTGGGATTTTGTTCGTGTGTGTTCGTGTTGTACCATAGACGTCACGCATTCGTTGTTTATTGTTTTGTTCATGTGAGCATTTAATAAATAGAATATGTTCACTCGCAACGCTGCGCCTTGGTCTCCCTCATTAGACGGCCGTGACAGAAAATCCCACCAGTACCAGACCAAGCAGCGTGAGGAGGAGAGAGGCTGGTCTATGGAGCAATGGATCAAGAGCTTCGACTGGGTCAAGCCCATTGAGGAGCTGAGTGACGAGGGTTGGAGACAGAGGAGCGAGAGGTGGGCGAGAACGATGGAGGCCTGGTCCACGGGGAGGAGAGACCCCCAGAGAATTTTTAGGGGGGGGCTCACGACGTGGACGACGGGGCAGCAGGAGGCCGCGAGGGAGCGGTCCAGCGGGTGTGAAGAGGAGGCCGCCAGGTTAAGGGGGCCACTGGTCACAGAGGAGAGGGAAAGTGTAGAGGCACGGCGAGAGGTACTGGGGTGTGTTACCAGTCCGGTCCGGCCCGTTCCTGATCCCTGCGTGGGGCCGGTGGTGTGTGTCCCCAGTAAGGTCCGGCCTGTTCCTGTTCCTCGCATCGAGCCTGTGGTGCGTGTCGTCAGCCCGGCCCGGCCTGTTCCTGCTCTCCGCACCAAGTCTGTGGTGCGCGTCGCCAGCCCGGCCCGGCCTGTCCCTGCTCCCCGCACCAAACCTGTGGTGCGCGTCGCCAGCCCGGTCCGGCCCGTTCCTGCTCTCCGCACCAAGTCTGTGGTGCGCGTCGCCAGCCCTGTCCGGCTCGTTCCTGCTCTCCGCACCAAGTCTGTGGTGCGCATCGCCAGCCCATTCCGGTCCATTCCTGCTCCACGCACCAAGCCAGGGGTGTGTATCGTCAGCCCGGTCCGGTCCGTTCCTGTTCCACGCACCAAGCCAGGGGCGCGTGTCGTCAGTCCGGCTCCGGCCAGCGGGGCTAGACAGGACCAGGGGTACTTTGGGGGTTGGAGAGGAAGTGGGGATCAGGCCCGAGCCGGAGCCGCGCCGAGGAGGAATGCCCACCCAGCCCTCCCCTGTTTTTGCTCGTATTTAGGCGCGGTCGCAGTCCGCGCCTTTAGGGGGGGGTACTGTCACACCCTGGCTCGGGGACTCATTATGTTGAGCCAGGGTGTGTTCATTCTATGTTTTCTGTTTCTTTGGTGGGTGTTCTAGGTTGTCTATTTTCTATGTTTGCCGGTGTGACTCCCAATCAGAGGCAACGAGTGTCAGCTGTCGGCTGGTTGTCTCTGATTGGGAGCCATATTTAATCTGTCTGTTTTTCTTTCGGGTTGTGGGATTTTGTTCGTGTGTGTTCGTGTTGTACCATAGACGTCACGCATTCGTTGTTTATTGTTTTGTTCATGTGAGCATTTAATAAATAGAATATGTTCACTCGCAACGCTGCGCCTTGGTCTCCCTCATTAGACGGCCGTGACAACTACAAGGATACAGGCATCCTTCCTAACTCAGTTACCGGAGAGGATGGAAACCGCTCAGGGATTTCACCATGAGGGCAATGGTAACTTTAAAACAGTTACAGAGTTTAATGGCTGTGATAGGAGAAAACTGAGGATGGATCAGCAACATTGTAGTTACTCCACAATACTAATCTAAATTTAACAAAAAGGATGCCTTTACAGAATACACATTTTTTAAACCATGCATCCTGTTTGAAATAAGGCACTAATGTAAATTGCAAAAAATGTGACAAAGCAATTCATGTTATGTTTGGGGCAAATCCAATAGAACACATTACTGAGTACCACTTTCCATATTTTCAAGCAAAGTGGTGGCTGCATCATGTTATGGGTATGCTTGTAATCATTAAGGACTGGGGAGTTTTTCAGGATAAAAAAGAAATGGAATGTACTTGAAAATAAATGGAGAGACCTTAAAATGGTTGTCTAGCAATGATCAACAACCAACTTGACAGAGCTTGAAGAATTTTGAAAAGAATAATGGGCAAATGTTGCACAATCCAGATGTGGAAAGCTCTTAGATACTTACCCAGAAAGACTCTCAGCTATAATCGCTGCCAAAGGTGCTTCTACAAAGTATTGACTCAGGGGCGTGAATTCTAATGTAATTGAGATATTTCTGTATATGTTCAATAAATGTGCAAACATTTCTAAAAACATGTTTTCACTTTGTCGTAATGGGGTATTGTGTGTTGATGGGTGAGAAAACAAATCAATTTGGTTTATTTTGAATTCAGGCTGTAGCACAACAAAATGTGGAATAAGTCAAGGGATATGAATACTTTCTAAAGGCACTGTAGCTAATTGTAGCCTACTTGGACACCGGGTCCCCACAATTTTCCACTCTCCTACGCCAAATAGCCTGACGCCACAGGGGCCTTCTCGCAGGCTCTATTTCCCTACATGGGAGCATTGGGGACCGTAGGTCTGGATTTTCAACCTGGTTACATGTACATTGAACAACACAGCATCTTTTCGGCATATTTTGTTATTTTTGTATAACAAAAATCGGCGACAAAGTTGCCTCTTTTACAATGGGGGTCAATAGGAAAGGATATTTGTTTTCCCCAAATTGTGGGCGTGGTTGAGGGGAATTCCTTCTTATAACATGAATACCGACTCGGGAGTATTGGCAGTTAATTTGAAAAATGTATGGACTCAATCCTCTAAAACTGTCTGGCTAGCCAGCTAACAAACCTACAGTGCAGATACATTCTTCAAATGCATTATTTTACACAATATCTTATCACAGCTCTGGCAAACCATGGTTGACCAACTCCCTGACCAACATGGCTGACCTTTATCCCATCATAAGAAGGTTCATGTCTAATCTGGTATTCCAATTCCTCATTCTGTGGCCTGACATCTGACCCTCTGGAAACCTCTGTCACTTTATCATTGAACCTTTGTGAAGGGCTGTAGGTTGCTATATGTTATTCTTGTGTCTCACACTTACATTTAGCATGTTTAGTCTCATTGAGATTTACTTTTAAACTAATGTGAATATCAGAGGCAATATCAGACATGTCCTACTGTTAGCTGCCACTAAATGGTAGCAGACTCAAATCCTGCTCTATAGATGGAACCTGGAGCCTGCTGGGGATGACTGTCCTGTCCTGTACTGCCATCTGGTGGATACAATGGAGCTGTGCTCCTTTTTCCTGGTTTCTCTCTATATGACAAATTGACTAATATCTCTCTCTCTAACCCCCCCTCCCCCCCTCTCTCTCTCCCCCCCCTTCTAGTCCTGGAGAAGGGTCTGTTGAAGGCGCTGAAGAAGTTAGATGGCTACCTGGTTAGTCCCCTCCCGGAGGAGATCGATGCAGACAGCATGGAGGAGGAGAGGGTGTCCACCAGACGCTTCCTGGATGGAGATGAGCTCACGCTGGCTGACTGCAACCTACTGCCCAAACTACATATAGTCAAGGTACACACACACAGACAGACACACACACACACACACACACACACACACACACACACACACACACACACACACACACACACACACACACACACACACACACACACACACACACACACAGAGAGAGAGACACAGACACACACAGACAGACACACACACACACACACACACAGAGAGAGAGACACAGACACACACAGACAGACACACACACATACACACACACACACACACACACACACACACAGAGACACAGAGAGACACAGACACACACAGACAGACACACACACACACAGAGAGACACAGAGAGACACAGACACACACAGACAGACACACACACATACACACATACACACACACACACAGACACACAGAAGTTCTATTTCATGAGTGTGAGGTGTGTTCTCTCTGTGTTGTTACCAGGTGGTTGCTAAGAAGTATCGTAACTATGAGATTCCGTCTGAGCTGGGTGGGGTGTGGCGCTATCTGAAGAACGCCTACACACGAGACGAGTTCACCAACACCTGCGCTGCCGACAGCGAGATAGAGACGGCTTACATGGACGTGGCCAAGAGACTGGCCAAGTAACCCCTGACCCCTGACCCCCGACCCCCGACCCCGACCCCGACCCCTGACCCCTGACCCCCGACCCCTGACCCCCGACCCCTGACCCCCGACCCCTGACCCCTGACCTCTAACCTACAACCCTGATTTTTAACCCCTTGACACCTAATCCCAACCCATATCAGCAGTTAACATGAAGCCAGTCCACAGGGATGTGACCAGCTGGTTGTATTTATTCATCATTTCCCCTGCTGTAGTCTGACTCCACCATCGACATCTGCCTACTGATCATACTAATATATTGATTGATTTGTAAATGATAATACACTGTGTTGAAATGCAATTACAATCACAAGCTTCACTTGGTTGATTTTCCTATAGTTTTGCTGTAGTCTTTCTGTTAGAGATAGATATATCTTATGTTGAGAAGTTGATTTGCTAAAGGATGACTTGTTAATAAGCTTTAATGTATTTTAATATGTTTTTGAACACATAAGGAGAAACGGTGTTGTGTATGAAGAGGATACTCGATTATGGATGTATCCCAAATGGCACCCTATTCCCTATCTAGTGCACTACTTTAGACCAGAGAATGGCACCCTATTCCCTATCTAGTGCACTACTTTAGACCAGAGAATGACACCCTATTCCCTATCTAGTGCACTACTTTAGACCAGAGAATGGCACCCTATTCCCTATCTAGTGCACTACTTTAGACCAGAGAATGACACCCTATTCCCTATCTAGTGCACTACTTTTGACCAGAGAATGGCACCCTATTCCCTATCTAGTGCACTACTTTAGACCAGAGAATGGCACCCTATTCCCTATCTAGTGCACTACTTTAGACCAGAGAATGACACCCTATTCCCTATCTAGTGCACTACTTTAGACCAGAGAATGACACCCTATTCCCTATCTAGTGCACTACTTTTGACCAGAGAATGGCACCCTATTCCCTATCTAGTGCACTACTTTAGACCAGAGAATGGCACCCTATTCCCTATCTAGTGCACTACTTTAGACCAGAGAATGGCACCCTATTCCCTATCTAGTGCACTACTTTAGACCAGAGAATGGCACCCTATTCCCTATCTAGTGCACTACTTTAGACCAGAGAATGGCACCCTATTCCCTATCTAGTGCACTACTTTAGACCAGAGACTGACACCCTATTCCCTATCTAGTGCACTACTTTAGACCAGAGAATGGCACCCTATTCCCTATCTAGTGCACTACTTTAGACCAGAGAATGGCACCCTACTTTTGACCAGACCCATAGGGAATAGGGTACCATTTGGGAGACACTTTATACTGTTTGTGCCTTGAAGCCTGGAACAAAGCTCTCTTCTGGTTGGTTCTCCTGAATAAACATGTTGCTACGTTGTTGCTATGTTGTTGCTATGGTGTAACTTTGATTGTTCATCAGAACCAGTTTTAAAATGGATCTTATCCTAAACCATGTGCCTATTTGGAAATGTCCAAATTCCAAGCCAAGTAAAAACTGAATGATTAACGTGATAATTACATTGTATTAAATTAAACCCTAAACCTAAATCTACAGACAGGTGTTTAGAACATTTTATATCTAGCTATCAGTTGTCAGACCAAGTCCAACAGTTGGTTTGATATGGAGTTAAAATAGATTATTTTAGATTCAGAAAATATTTATTTAGAGTCCTTTCAGTCCTGGGTGATGACAACCCACCGGATCCACCCCAGGGCTGGAACGCAGACAGAATTTCCACGCAGCGAGTTCAGATTCTAAAACTTTATTGTCCATTCAGGGTAAAACAGTCATCAGTCTCTGTCTCATGGTCTCTGGCTGACTTCCTGTCTATAGCCTGTGTACTTCCTGTTCTGACCTATAGTGTTCTGGTGTGGTTTGGATGGTCATGTGTTCTGAAATAAGAGCCATGCTCAGAGTGGACCGCTGAGAATAAAATCACAGATACTCCTGCTCTGTTTCTGTCTTTCTGTCTTTATTTCTGAAACACAAACAGCAGCTACTGTAGGTCATCAATCAACCAAGACACTGACTGGCCAATCAGAGTCTCAGAGGGAGGGGTGCGTCTCGAATGGTACCCTATTCCCTTTGACGAAGGCCCTATAAGCCACGGTCAAAAGTCAAATATATGGAAGTGTTTGGTAGAGAAAGAGTTAACTCTGCCTGGCATCACTGATCAGATGCGGTCGAGTAGATCTGTTTCTGCTCCATGTGTTTGAGAGAGAGAGCGAGAGAGAGAGAGAAAGGGAGAGAAAGTGGGAGAAGATGCTGACAACTTTAAATAGAGGCTTCCATGCCAAACACCACCACCACCACTCCTCCCCTCCCTCCTCCTCCTCCTCCCTCCTCCTCCTCCTCCTCTCCTCTCCTCCCCTCATTCCCCATCCCTACTCTCTCATTAGGCTAGAAACTTGAGTGTGGCCATCCATCTCATCTGCCTCTCCCCTCTGAGGAGTCTGTCAGAAGATCTGCTGCTGTGGATTTTATGATGAGGCCAGCGGTGTTTACTGGGATGAGACCTCTGCCAGGAACAATATCACTCTAACACTATCACTACTACTCTATATCACTATTACACTATCACTACTCTATATCACTATAACACTATCACTACTCTATATCACTATTACACTATCACTACTACTCTATATCACTATTACACTATCACTACTCTATATCACTATAACACTATCACTACTACTCTATATCACTATTACACTATCACTACTCTATATCACTATAACACTATCACTACTACTCTATATCACTATTACACTATCACTACTCTATATCACTATAACACTATCACTACTACTCTATATCACTATAACACTATCACTACTACTCTATATCACTATTACACTATCACTACTACTCTACATCACTATAACACTATCACTACTACTCTATATCACTATAACACTATCACTACTACTCTATATCACTATAACACTATCACTACTCTATATCACTATTACACTATCACTACTCTATATCACTATTACACTATCACTACTACTCTATATCACTATAACACTATCACTACTACTCTGTATCACTATAACACTATCACTACTACTCTATATCACTATAACACTATCACTACTACTCTATATCACTATAACACTATCAATACTACCCTGTATCACTATAACACTATCACTACTACTCTATATCACTATAACACTATCACTACTACTCTATATCACTATAACACTATCACTACTCTGTATCACTATTACACTATCACTACTCTATATCACTATAACACTATCACTACTACTCTATATCACTATAACACTATCACTACTCTATATCACTATAACACTATCACTACTACTCTATATCACTATAACACTATCACTACTACTCTATATCACTATTACACTATCACTACTACTCTATATCACTATAACACTATCACTACTACTCTATATCACTATAACACTATCACTACTACTCTATATCACTATAACACTATCACTACTACTCTATATCACTATAACACTATCACTACTACTCTATATCACTATTACACTATCACTACTACTCTATATCACTATTACACTATCACTACTCTATATCACTATTACACTATCACTACTACTCTATATCACTATAACACTATCACTACTACTCTATATCACTATTACACTATCACTACTACTCTATATCACTATAACACTATCACTACTACTCTATATCACTATAACACTATCACTACTCTATATCACTATTACACTATCACTACTACTCTATATCACTATAACACTATCACTACTCTATATCACTATAACACTATCACTACTACTCTATATCACTATAACACTATCACTACTCTATATCACTATAACACTATCACTACTCTATATCACTATTACACTATCACTACTACTCTATATCACTATAACACTATCACTACTACTCTATATCACTATAACACTATCACTACTACTCTATATCACTATTACACTATCACTACTACTCTATATCACTATAACACTATCACTACTACTCTATATCACTATAACACTATCACTACTACTCTATATCACTATAACACTATCACTACTCTATATCACTATTACACTATCACTACTACTCTATATCACTATAACACTATCACTACTCTATATCACTATAACACTATCACTACTACTCTATATCACTATTACACTATCACTACTACTCTATATCACTATAACACTATCACTACTACTCTATATCACTATAACACTATCACTACTACTCTATATCACTATAACACTATCACTACCACTCTGTATCACTATAACACTATCACTACTCTATATCACTATAACACTATCACTACTACTCTATATCACTATAACACTATCACTACTACTCTATATCACTATTACACTATCACTACTACTCTATATCACTATTACACTATCACTACTACTCTATATCACTATAACACTATCACTACTACTCTGTATCACTATAACACTATCACTACTACTCTATATCACTATAACACTATCACTACTTCTATATCACTATTACACTATCACTACTACTCTATATCACTATAACACTATCACTACTTCTATATCACTATAACACTATCACTACTACTCTATATCACTATAACACTATCACTACTACTCTATATCACTATAACACTATCACTACTACTCTATATCACTATAACACTATCACTACTCTATATCACTATTACACTATCACTACTACTCTATATCACTATAACACTATCACTACTCTATATCACTATAACACTATCACTACTCTATATCACTATAACACTATCACTACTACTCTATATCACTATAACACTATCACTACTACTCTATATCACTATAACACTATCACTACTCTATATCACTATAACACTATCACTACTACTCTATATCACTATAACACTATCACTACTCTATATCACTATAACACTATCACTACTACTCTATATCACTATTACACTATCACTACTACTCTATATCACTATAACACTATCACTACTACTCTATATCACTATAACACTATCACTACTACTCTATATCACTATAACACTATCACTACTACTCTGTATCACTATAACACTATCACTACTCTATATCACTATAACACTATCACTACTACTCTATATCACTATAACACTATCACTACTACTCTATATCACTATAACACTATCACTACTACTCTATATCACTATAACACTATCACTACTCTATATCACTATAACACTATCACTACTACCCTGTATCACTATAACACTATCACTACTCTATATCACTATAACACTATCACTGCTCTATATCACTATAACACTATCACTACCACTCTATATCACTATAACACTATCACTACTACTTCTATATCACTATTACACTATCACTACTACTCTATATCACTATTACACTATCACTACTACTCTATATCACTATAACACTATCACTACTACTCTATATCACTATAACACTATCACTACTACTCTATATCACTATAACACTATCACTACTACTCTATATCACTATTACACTATCACTACTACTCTATATCACTATAACACTATCACTACTACTCTATATCACTATAACACTATCACTACTACTCTATATCACTATAACACTATCACTACTACTCTATATCACTATAACACTATCACTACCACTCTATATCACTATAACACTATCACTACTACTCTATATCACTATAACACTATCACTACTACTCTATATCACTATAACACTATCACTACTCTATATCACTATAACACTATCACTACCACTCTATATCTCTATAACACTATCACTACTACTCTATATCACTATTACACTATCACTACTACTCTATATCACTATAACACTATCACTACTACTCTATATCACTATAACACTATCACTACTACTCTATATCACTATAACACTATCACTACTACTCTATATCACTATAACACTATCACTACTACTCTATATCACTATAACACTATCACTACTACTCTATATCACTATAACACTATCACTACTCTATATCACTATAACACTATCACTACTACTCTATATCACTATAACACTATCACTACTACTCTATATCACTATAACACTATCACTACTACTCTATATCACTATTACACTATCACTACTACTCTATATCACTATAACACTATCACTACTACTCTATATCACTATTACACTATCACTACTACTCTATATCACTATAACACTATCACTACTACTCTATATCACTATAACACTATCACTACTACTCTATATCACTATAACACTATCACTACTACTCTATATCACTATTACACTATCACTACTACTCTATATCACTATAACACTATTACTACTACTCTATATCACTATAACACTATCACTACTACTCTATATCACTATAACACTATCACTACTACTCTATATCACTATTACACTATCACTACTACTCTATATCACTATTACACTATCACTACTACTATATATCACTATAACACTATCACTACTACTCTATATCACTATAACACTATCACTACTCTATATCACTATAACACTATCACTACTACTCTATATCACTATAACACTATCACTACTACTTCTATATCACTATAACACTATCACTACTACTCTATATCACTATAACACTATCACTACTACTCTATATCACTATAACACTATCACTACTACTCTATATCACTATAACACTATCACTACTACTCTATATCACTATTACACTATCACTACTACTCTATATCACTATAACACTATCACTACTACTCTATATCACTATAACACTATCACTACTCTCTATATCACTATAACACTATCACTACTACTCTATATCACTATAACACTATCACTACTACTCTATATCACTATTACACTATCACTACTACTCTGTATCACTATAACACTATCACTACTACTCTATATCACTATAACACTATCACTACTACTCTATATCACTATAACACTATCACTACTACTCTATATCACTATTACACTATCACTACTACTCTATATCACTATAACACTATCACTACTACTCTATATCACTATAACACTATCACTACTCTATATCACTATTACACTATCACTACTACTCTATATCACTATAACACTATCACTACTACTCTATATCACTATTACACTATCACTACTACTCTATATCACTATTACACTATCACTACTACTCTATATCACTATAACACTATCACTACTCTATATCACTATTACACTATCACTACTCTATATCACTATAACACTATCACTACTACTCTATATCACTATAACACTATCACTACTCCTCTATATCACTATAACACTATCACTACCACTCTATATCACTATAACACTATCACTACTACTCTATATCACTATAACACTATCACTACTACTCTATATCACTATAACACTATCACTACTACTCTATATCACTATTACACTATCACTACTACTCTATATCACTCTAACCACTATCACTACTTCTATATCACTCTAACCACTATCACTACTCTATATCACTATTACACTATCACTACTACTCTATATCACTATAACACTATCACTACTACCTATATCACTATAACACTATCACTACTCTATATCACTATAACACTATCACTACTACTTCTATATCACTATAACACTATCACTACCACTCTATATCACTATAACACTATCACTACTACTCTATATCACTATAACACTATCACTACTACTCTATATCACTATAACACTATCACTACTCTTATATCACTATAACACTATCACTACTACTTCTATATCACTATAACACTATCACTACTCTCTATATCACTATAACACTATCACTACTACTCTATATCACTATAACACTATCACTACTACTCTATATCACTATAACACTATCACTACTACCTATATCACTATAACACTATCACTACTACTCTATATCACTGTAACACTATCACTACTACTCTATATCACTATAACACTATCACTACTACTCTATATCACTATAATACTATCACTACTACTCTATATCACTATAACACTATCACTACTCTCTATATCACTATAACACTATCACTACTCTATATCACTCTAACCACTATCACTACTACTCTATATCACTATAACACTATCACTACTCTATATCACTATAACACTATCACTACTACTCTATATCACTATAACACTATCACTACTACTCTATATCACTATTACACTATCACTACTACTTCTATATCACTATTACACTATCACTACTACTCTATATCACTATAACACTATTACTACTACTCTATATCACTATTACACTATCACACACTACTATATCACTATAACACTATCACTACTACTCTATATCACTATAACACTATCACTGCTGCTCTATATCACTATTACACTATCACTACTACTATATATCACTATAACACTATTACTACTACTCATATCACTATAACACTATCACTACTTCTATATCACTATAACACTATCACTACTACTCTATATCACTATAACACTATCACTACTACTCTATATCACTATAACACTATCACTACTACTTTATATCACTATAACACTATCGCTACTACTTCTATATCACTATAACACTATCACTACTACTCTATACCACTATAACACTATCGCTACCACTCTATATCACTATAACACTATCACTACTACTCTATATCACTATTATACATCACTACTACTCTATATCTCTATAACACTATCACTACTACTCTATATCACTATTACACTATCACTACTCTATATCACTATAACACTATCACTACTACTCTATATCACTATAACACTATCACTACTACTCTGTATCACTATAACACTATCACTACTACTCTATATCACTATAACACTATCACTACTACTCTATATCACTATAACACTATCACTACTACTCTATATCACTATAATACTATCACTACTACTTCTATATCACTATAACACTATCACTACTACTCTATATCACTATAACACTATCACTACTCTATATCACTATAACACTATCACTACTCTATATGTCACTATAACACTATCACTACTACTCTATATCACTATAACACTATCACTACTACTCTATATCACTATTACACTATCACTACTACTCTATATCACTATAACACTATCACTACTCTATATCACTATACACTATCACTACTCTATATCACTATAACACTATCACTACTACTCTATATCACTATAACACTATCACTACTCCTCTATATCACTATAACACTATCACTACTACTCTATATCACTATAATACTATCACTACTACTCTATATCACTATAACACTATCACTACTACTCTATATCACTATAACACTATCACTACTACTCTGTATCACTATTACACTATCACTACTACTCTATATCACTATAACACTATCACACTACTCTATATCACTCTAACCACTATCATTCTACTCTATATCACTATAACACTATCACTACTACTCTATATCACTCTAACCACTATCACTACTCTATATCACTTATAACCACTATCACTACTACTCTATATCACTATAACACTATCACTACCTATATCACTATAACACTATCACACTACTCTATATCACTATAATACTATCACTACTACTCTATATCACTATAACACTATCACTACCACTCTATATCACTATAACACTATCACTACTACTCTATATCACTATAACACTATCACTACTACTCTATATCACTATAACACTATCACTACTACCTATATCACTATAACACTATCACTACTACTCTATATCACTATAACACTATCACTACTACTCTATATCACTATAACACTATCACTACTACTCTATATCACTATAACACTATCACTACTACTTCTATATCACTATAATACTATCACTACTACTCTATATCACTATAACACTATCACTACTACTTCTATATCACTGTAACACTATCACTACTACTCTATATCACTATAACACTATCACTACTACTCTATATCACTATAACACTATCACTACTACTCTATATCACTATAACACTATCACTACTCTATATCACTATAACACTATCACTACTCTATATCACTATAACACTATCACTACTACTCTATATCACTATAACACTATCACTACTCTATATCACTATAACACTATCACTACTACTTCTATATCACTATAACACTATCACTACTCTTATATCACTATAACACTATCACTACTACTCTATATCACTATAACACTATCACTACTACTCTATATCACTATAACACTATCACTACTACTCTATATCACTATAACACTATCACTACTACTCTATATCACTATAACACTATCACTACTACTCTATATCACTATAACACTATCACTACTACTCTATATCACTATAACACTATCACTACTACTTATATCACTATAACACTATCACTACTACTTCTATATCACTATAATACTATCAC
The DNA here is from genome assembly GCF_020615455.1 of Coregonus clupeaformis. NCBI lineage: Eukaryota > Metazoa > Chordata > Actinopteri > Salmoniformes > Salmonidae > Coregonus > Coregonus clupeaformis. The sequence goes on along the minus strand of NC_059224.1, from coordinate 4,052,183 downwards.
TACTACTATATCACTATAACACTATCACTACTACTCTATATCACTATAACACTATCACTACTACTTATATCACTATAACACTATCACTACTACTCTATATCACTATAACACTATCACTACTACCTCTATATCACTATAACACTATCACTACTACTTCTATATCACTATAACACTATCACTACTACTCTATATCACTATAACACTATCACTACTACCTATATCACTATAACACTATCACTACTACTCTATATCACTATAACACTATCACTACTACTCTATATCACTATAACACTATCACTACTACCTATATCACTATAACACTATCACTACTACTCTATATCACTATAACACTATCACTACTACTCTATATCACTATAACACTATCACTACTACTCTATATCACTATAACACTATCACTACTACTCTATATCACTATAACACTATCACTACTACTGCTATATCACTATAACACTATCACTACTACTCTATATCACTATAACACTATCACTACTACTCTATATCACTATAACACTATCACTACTACTCTATATCACTATAATACTATCACTACTACTCTATATCACTATAATACTTCAACTACTTACTTCATATCACTATAACACTATTACTACTACTCTATATCACTATAACACTATCACTACTACTCTATATCACTATAACACTATCACTACTACTCTATATCACTATAACACTATCACTACTACTCTATATCACTATAACACTATTACTACTACTTATATCACTATAACACTATCACTACTACTCTATATCACTATAACACTATCACTACTACTCTATATCACTATAACACTATCACTACTACTCTATATCACTATAACACTATCACTACTACTCTATATCACTATATACTATCATCTACTACCTATATTACTATACACTATCACTACTACTCTATATCACTATAACACTATCACTACTCTCTATATCAACTATAACACTATCACTACTACTCTATATCACTATAACACTATCACTACTACTCTATATCACTATAACACTATCACTACTACTTATATCACTATAACACTATCACTACTACTCTATATCACTATAACACTATCACTACTACTCTATATCACTATAACACTATCACTACTACTCTATATCACTATAACACTATCACTACTACTCTATATCACTATAACACTATCACTACTACTCTATATCACTATTACACTATCACTACTACTCTATATCACTATAACACTATCACTACTACTTATATCACTATAACACTCATCACTACTTACTCTATCACTATAACACTATCACACTACTTCTATATCACTATAACACTATCACTACTACTCTATATCACTATAACACTATCACTACTACTCTATATCACTATAACACTATCACTACTACTCTATATCACTATAACACTATCACTACTACTCTATATCACTATAACACTATCACTACTACTCTATATCACTATAACACTATCACTACTACTCTATATCACTATAACACTATCACTACTACTCTATATCACTATAACACTATCACTACTCCTCTGTATCACTATAACACTATCACTACTACTCTATATCACTATAACACTATCACTACTCTATATCACTATAACACTATCACTACTACTCTATATCACTATAACACTATCACTACTACTCTATATCACTATAATACTATTACTTACTTTATACCACTATAATACTATACTACTACTCTATATCACTATAATACTATTACTACTACTCTATATCACTATAATACTATTACTACTACTCTATATCACTATAACACTATTACTACTACTCTATATCACTATAACACTATCACTACTACTCTATATCACTATAACACTATCACACTACTCTATATCACTATAATACTATCATACTACTCTATATCACTATAACACTATCACTACTACTTATATCACTATAACACTATCACTACTACTCTATATCACTATAACACTATCACTACTACTCTATATCACTATAACACTATCACTACTACTCTATATCACTATAACACTATCACTACTACTCTATATCACTATAACACTATCACTACTACTCTATATCACTATAACACTATCACTACTACTCTATATCACTATAACACTATCACTACTACTCTATATCACTATAACACTATCACTACTACTTATATCACTATAACACTATCACTACTACCTATATCACTATAACACTATCACTACTACTTCTATATCACTATAATACTATCACTACACTCTATATCACTATAACACTATCACTACTACTCTCATATCACTATAACACTATCACTCTACTCCTATATCACTATAACACTATCACTACTACTCTATATCACTATAACACTATCACTACTACTCTATATCACTATAACACTATCACTACCACTCTATATCACTATAACACTATTACTACTACTCTATATCACTATAACACTATCACTACTACTCTATATCACTATAACACTATCACTACTACTCTATATCACTATAACACTATCACTACTACTCTATATCACTATAACACTATCAATACTACTATATATCACTATAACACTATCACTACTACTCTGTATCACTATAACACTATCACTACTACTCTATATCACTATAACACTATCACTACTACTCTATATCACTATAACACTATCACTACTACTCTATATCACTATAACACTATCACTACTACTACTTTATATCACTATAACACTATCACTACTACTCTATATCACTATAACACTATCACTACTACTCTATATCACTATAACACTATCACTACTACTCTATATCACTATAATCAATACTACTCTATATCACTATAACACTATCACTACTACTCTGTATCACTATAACACTATCACTACTACTTATATCACTATAATACTATCACTACTACTCTATACACCCTTACTACCTCTATATCACTATAACACTATCACTACTACTCTATATCACTATAACACTATCACTACTACTCTGTATCACTATAACACTATCACTACTACTCTATATCACTATAACACTATCACTACTACTTATATCACTATAACACTATCACTACTACTACTATATCACTATAACACTATCACTACTACTCTGTATCACTATAACACTATCACTACTCCTATATCACTATAACACTATCACTACTACCTATATCACTATAACACTATCACTACTACTCTATATCACTATAACACTATCACTACTACTCTATATCACTATAACACTATCACTACTACTTATCACTATAACACTATCACTACTCTATATCACTATAACACTATCACTACTACTCTATATCACTATAATACTATCACTACTACTCTATATCACTATAACACTATCACTACTACTCTATATCACTATAACACTATCACTACTACTCTATATCACTATAACACTATCACTACTACTCTATATCACTATAACACTATCACTACTACTCTATATCACTATAACACTATCAATACTACTATATATCACTATAACACTATCACTACTACTCTATATCACTATAACACTATCACTACCACTCTATATCACTATAACACTATCACTACTACTCTATATCACTATAACACTATCACTACTACTCTATATCACTATAACACTATCACTACTACTCTGTATCACTATAACACTATCACTACTACTCTATATCACTATAACACTATCACTACTACTCTATATCACTATAACACTATCACTACTACTCTATATCACTATAACACTATCACTACTACTCTATATCACTATAACACTATCACTACTCTATATCACTATAACACTATCACTACTACTCTATATCACTATAACACTATCACTACTACTCTATATCACTATAACACTATCACTACTACTCTATATCACTATAACACTATCACTACTACTCTATATCACTATAACACTATTACTACTACTCTATATCACTATAACACTATCACTACTACTCTATATCACTATAACACTATCACTACTACCTCTATATCACTATAACACTATCACTACCACTCTATATCACTATAACACTATTACTACTACTCTATATCACTATAACACTATCACTACTACTCTATATCACTATAACACTATCACTACTCTATATCACTATAACACTATCACTACCACTCTATATCACTATAACACTATCACTACTACTCTATATCACTATAACACTATCAATACTACTATATCACTATAACACTATCAATACTACCCTGTATCACTATAACACTATCACTACTACTCTATATCACTATAACACTATCACTACTACTCTATATCACTATAACACTATCACTACTCTATATCACTATAACACTATCACTACTACTCTATATCACTATAACACTATCACTACTACTCTATATCACTATAACACTATCACTACTACTCTATATCACTATAACACTATCACTACTACTCTATATCACTATAACACTATCACTACTACTCTATATCACTATAACACTATCACTACTACTCTATATCACTATAATACTATCACTACTACTCTATATCACTATAACACTATCACTACTACTCTATATCACTATAACACTATACACTACTCTGTATCACTATAACACTATCACTACTCTCTATATCACTATAACACTATCACTACTACTCTATATCACTATAACACTATCACTACTACTCTATATCACTATAACACTATCACTACTACTCTATATCACTATAACACTATCAATACTACTATATATCACTATAACACTATCACTACTACTCTATATCACTATAACACTATCAATACTACTCTATATCACTATAACACTATCACTACTACTCTGTATCACTATAACACTATCACTACTACTCTATATCACTATAACACTATCACTACTACTCTATATCACTATAACACTATCACTACTACTCTATATCACTATAACACTATCACTACTACTCTATATCACTATAACACTATCACTACTACTCTATATCACTATAACACTATCACTACTACTCTATATCACTATAACACTATCACTACTACTCTATATCACTATAACACTATCACTACTACTCTATATCACTATAACACTATCACTACTACTCTATATCACTATAACACTATCACTACTACTCTATATCACTATAACACTATCACTACTACTCTATATCACTATAACACTATCACTACTACATATCACTATAACACTATCACTACTACTCTATATCACTATAACACTATCACTACTACTCTATATCACTATAACACTATCACTACTACTCTATATCACTATAACACTATCACTACTACTCTATATCACTATAACACTATCACTACTACTCTATATCACTATAACACTATCACTACTACTTTATATCACTATAACACTATCACTACTCTATCTCTATCACTATAACACTATCACTACTACTCTATATCACTATAACACTATCACTACTACTCTATATCACTATAACACTATCACTACTACTCTATATCACTATAACACTATCACTACTACTTATATCACTATAACACTATTCCTACTCTATACTATAAACTATCACTACTCTATATCACTATAACACTATCACTACTACTCTATATCACTATAACACTATCACTACTACTCTATATCACTATAACACTATCACTACTACTCTATATCACTATAACACTATCACTACTACTCTGTATCACTATAACACTATCACTACTACTCTATATCACTATAACACTATCACTACTACTCTATATCACTATAACACTATCACTACTACTCTATATCACTATAACACTATCACTACTACTCTATATCACTATAACACTATCACTACTCTGTATCACTATAACACTATCACTACTACTCTATATCACTATAACACTATCACTACTACTCTATATCACTATAACACTATCACTACTACTCTATATCACTATAACACTATCACTACTACTCTATATCACTATAACACTATCACTACTACTCTATATCACTATAACACTATCACTACTACTCATATCACTATAACACTATCACTACTACTCTATATCACTATAACACTATCACTACTACTCTATATCACTATAACACTATCATTACTACTCTATATCACTATAACACTATCACTACTACTCTGTATCACTATAACACTATCACTACTACTCTATATCACTATAACACTATCACTACTACTCTATATCACTATAACACTATCACTACTACTCTATATCACTATAACACTATCACTACTACTCTATATCACTATAACACTATCACTACTACTCTATATCACTATAACACTATCACTACTACTCTATATCACTATAACACTATCACTACTACTTATATCACTATAACACTATCACTACTCCTATATCACTATAACACTATCACTACTACTCTATATCACTATAACACTATCACTACTACTCTATATCACTATAACACTATCACTACTACTCTATATCACTATAACACTATCACTACTACTCTATATCACTATAACACTATCACTACTACTCTATATCACTATAACACTATCACTACTACTCTATATCACTATAACACTATCACTACTACTCTATATCACTATAACACTATCACTACTACTCTGTATCACTATAACACTATCACTACTACTCTATATCACTATAACACTATCACTACTACTCTGTATCACTATAACACTATCACTACTACTCTATATCACTATAACACTATCACTACTACTCTATATCACTATAACACTATCACTACTACTCTATATCACTATAACACTATCACTACTACTCTATATCACTATAACACTATCACTACTACTCTATATCACTATAACACTATCACTACTACTCTATATCACTATAACACTATCACTACTACTCTATATCACTATAACACTATCACTACTACTTATATCACTATAACACTATCACTACTACTCCTGTATCACTATAACACTATCACTACTACTCTGTATCACTATAACACTATCACTACTACTCTATATCACTATAACACTATTACTACTACTCTATATCACTATAACACTATCACTACCACTCTATATCACTATAACACTATCACTACTACTCTATATCACTATAACACTATCACTACTACTCTATATCACTATAACACTATCACTACTACTCTATATCACTATAACACTATCAATACTACTATATATCACTATAACACTATCACTACTACTCTATATCACTATAACACTATCACTACTCTATATCACTATAACACTATCAATACTACCCTGTATCACTATAACACTATCACTACTACTCTATATCACTATAACACTATCACTACTACTCTATATCACTATAACACTATCACTACTCTCTATATCACTATAACACTATCACTACTACTCTATATCACTATAACACTATCACTACTACTCTATATCACTATAACACTATCACTACTACTCTATATCACTATAACACTATCACTACTCTATATCACTATAACACTATCACTACTACTCTATATCACTATAACACTATCACTACTACTCTATATCACTATAACACTATCACTACTACTCTATATCACTATAACACTATCACTACTACTCTATATCACTATAACACTATCACTACTACTCTATATCACTATAACACTATCACTACTACTCTATATCACTATAACACTATCACTACTCCTCTATATCACTATAACACTATCACTACTACTCTATATCACTATAACACTATCACTACTCCTCTATATCACTATAACACTATCACTACTACTCTATATAACTATAACACTATCACTACTACTCTATATCACTATAACACTATCACTACTACTCTATATCACTATAACACTATCACTACTCTATATCACTATAACACTATCACTACTCCTCTATATCACTATAACACTATCACTACTACCCTGTATCACTATAACACTATCACTACTCTATATCACTATAACACTATCACTACTCCTCTGTATCACTATAACACTATCACTACTACTCTGTATCACTATAACATTATCACTACTACTCTATATCACTATAACACTATCACTACTCTATATCACTATAACACTATCACTACTCTATATCACTATAACACCATCACTACTACTCTATATCACTATAACACTATCACTACTACTCTGTATCACTATAACACTATCACTACTACTCTATATCACTATAACACTATCACTACTACTCTGTATCACTATAACACTATCACTACTACTCTGTATCACTATAACACTATCACTACTACTCTGTATCACTATAACACTATCACTACTACTCTATATCACTATAACACTATCACTACTACTCTGTATCACTATAACACTATCACTTCTCTATATCACTATAACACTATCACTACTACTCTATATCACTATAACACTATCACTACTACTCTATATCACTATAACACTATCACTACTACTCTATATCACTATAACACTATCACTACTACTCTATATCACTATAACACTATCACTACTACTCTATATCACTATAACACTATCACTACTACCCTATATCACTATAACACTATCACTACTACTCTATATCACTATAACACTATCACTACTACTCTATATCACTATAACACTATCACTACTACTCTATATCACTATAACACTATCACTACTACTCTATATCACTATAACACTATCACTACTACTCTTTATCACTATAACACTATCACTACTCTATATCACTATAACACTATCACTACTACTCTATATCACTATAACACTATCACTACTCTATATCACTATAACACTATCACTACTACTCTATATCACTATAACACTATCACTACTACCCTATATCACTATAACACTATCACTACTACTCTATATCACTATAACACTATCACTACCACTCTATATCATTATAACACTATCACTACTCTATATCACTATAACACTATCACTACTACTCTATATCACTATAACACTATCACTACTACTCTATATCACTATAACACTATCACTACTACCCTATATCACTATAACACTATCACTACTACTCTATATCACTATAACACTATCACTACCACTCTTTATCATTATAACACTATCACTACTCTATATCACTATAACACTATCACTACTACTCTATATCACTATAACACTATCACTACTCCTCTATATCACTATAACACTATCACTACTCTGTATCACTATAACACTATCACTCCTCTATATCACCATAACACTATCCCTACTCTATATCACTATAACACTATCACTACTACTCTATATCACTATAACACTATCACTACTCCTCTATATCACTATAACACTATTACTACTACTCTATATCACTATAACACTATCACTACTATATATCACTATAACACTATCACTACTCTGTATCACTATAACACTATCACTACTCTGTATCACTATAACACTATCACTACTCTATATCACTATAACACTATCACTACTCCTCTATATCACTATAACACTATCACTACTCTATATCACTATAACACTATCACTACTCCTCTATATCACTATAACACTATCACTACTACTCTACATCACTATAACAATATCACTACTCTATATCACTATAACACTATCACTACTACTCTATATCACTATAACACTATCACTACTACTCTATATCACTATAACACTATCACTACTACACTATATCACTATAACACTATCACTACTACCCTATATCACTATAACACTATCACTACTCTATATCACTATAACACTATCACTACTACTCTGTATCACTATAACACTATCACTACTACTCTATATCACTATAACACTATCACTACTACTCTATATCACTATAACACTATCACTACTACTCTACATCACTATAACAATATCACTACTCTATATCACTATAACACTATCACTACTACTATATATCACTATAACACTATCACTACTACTCTATATCACTATAACACTATCACTACTCTGTATCACTATAACACTATCACTCCTCTATATCACTATAACACTATCACTACTCTATATCACTATAACACTATCACTACTACTCTATATCACTATAACACTATCACTACTCCTCTATATCACTATAACACTATCACTACTCTATATCACTATAACACTATCACTACTACTCTATATCACTATAACACTATCACTACTCCTCTATATCACTATAACACTATCACTACTACTCTATATCACTATAACACTATCACTACTCTGTATCACTATAACACTATCACTACTCTGTATCACTATAACACTATCACTACTATATATCACTATAACACTATCACTACTCTGTATCACTATAACACTATCACTACTCTGTATCACTATAACACTATCACTACTCTATATCACTATAACACTATCACTACTCTATATCACTATAACACTATCACTACTCTGTATCACTATAACACTATCACTACTCTGTATCACTATAACACTATCACTACTCTGTATCACTATAACACTATCACTACTCCTCTATATCACTATAACACTATCACTACTCTGTATCACTATAACACTATCACTACTACTCTATATCACTATAACACTATCACTACTTCCATTGTCAGAGTCTGTGTCACCTTAGTGTTTGGGACGCAGACAGACACTCCACATAACTGTTCTTCGTATCCTTGTCCTTAACTCATGTGTTATATAATGTTCATTACAGACCAATACACATGTTAGTCTTGTCCCCAGTCTCTGTATACAGACAGCTCAATACTTGACTATAATTGGCTCATCAGAAACGTTTCCCATCCCCTGTCTTGCCACTGGGATGCTGTTTAGATATATCCCCTGAAATACATTTTAGTAGCTTTCAGCTTTTATAAACCTCAACCAAAAAAATAATAATAAGAAGTCATAAATAAATACTAAACTTCTCTGGTAACATGACCTGCTTCCTGTGAGAGAGATCTGGACGTCTGGTTAGCTGAGACAAAGTGTAACCTGGTGTAGGTATAGACTACAGCTGCACTGCAGAACATAGCTAGCATACAGCTGCACTGAACACCTCTGGCACCAGTGGGTGGCCTCGGCATGAACTGTCAAACAGACCAGTACATGTTCTGAAACTGACCCTGAGGGCTGAGTGGAGATAATGCAAACAAAAAAACATGCATATATACAGTGGGGAGAACAAGTATTTGATACACTGCCGATTTTGCAGGTTTTCCTACTTACAAAGCATGTAGGGGTCTGTAATTTTTATAATAGATACACTTGAACTGTGAGATACGGAATCTAAAACAAAAATCCAGAAAATCACATTGTATGATTTTTAAGTAATTAATTAGCATTTTATTGCATGACATAAGTATTTGATACATCAGAAAAGCAGAACTTAATATTTGGTACAGAAACCTTTGTTTGCAATTACAGAGATCATACGTTTCCTGTAGCTCTTGACCAGGTTTTCACACACTGCAGCAGGGATTTTGGCCCACTCCTCCATACAGACCTTCTCCAGATCCTTCAGGTTTCGGGGCTGTCGCTGGGCAATACGGACTTTCAGCTCCCTCCAAAGATGTTCTATTGGGTTCAGGTCTGGAGACTGGCTAGGCCACTCCAGGACCTTGAGATGCTTCTTACGGAGCCACTCCTTAGTTGCCCTGGCTGTGTGTTTCGGGTCGTTGTCATGCTGGAAGACCCAGCCACGAACCATCTTCAATCCTCTTATTGAGGGAAGGAGGTTGTTGGCCAAGATCTCGCGATACATGGCCCCATCCATCCTCCCCTCAATACGCTGCAGTCGTCCTGTCCCCTTTGCAGAAAAGCATCCCCAAAGAATTATATTTCCACCTCCATGCTTCACGGTTGGGATGGTGTTCTTGGGGTTGTACTCATCCTTCTTCTTCCTCCAAACACGGCGAGTGGAGTTTAGTCAGGGCGTGACAGTTACTAATGGTTTTCTTTGAGACTGTGGTCCCAGCTCTCTTCAGGTCATTGATCAGGTCCTGCCGTGTAGTTCTGGGCTGATCCCTCACCTTCCTCATGATCATTGATGCCCCACGAGGTGAGATCTTGCATGGAGCCCCAGACCGAGGGTGATTTACCGTCATCTTGAACTTCTTCCATTTTCTAATAATTGCGCCAACAGTTGTTGCCTTCTCACCAAGCTGCTTGCCTATTGTCCTGTAGCCTATCCCAGCCTTGTGCAGGTCTACAATTTTATCCCTGATGTCCTTACACAGCTCTCTGGTCTTGGCCATTGTGGAGAGGTTGGAGTCTGTTTGATTGAGTGTGTGGACAGATGTCTTTTATACAGGTAACGAGTTCAAACAGGTGCAGTTAATACAGGTAATGAGTGGAGAACAGGAGGGCTTCTAAAAGAAAAACTAACAGGTCTGTGAGAGCCGGAATTCTTACTGGTTGGTAGGTGATCAAATACTTATGTCATGCAATAAAATGCAAATTAATTACTTAAAAATCATACAATGTGATTTTCTGGATTTTTGTTTTAGATTCCGTCTCTCACAGTTGTCGTGTAGCTATGATAAAAATTACAGACCTCTACATGCTTTGTAAGTAGGAAAACCTGCAAAATCGGCAGTGTATCAAATACTTGTTCTCACCACTGTATATATTTTTTTTATGTAATCTTTGAAATGCAAGAGCAAGGCCACAATATAATATTGCAGTTTAGGCGCAAATTAGATTTTGGCCACTAGATGGCAGCAGAGTGTGTGCAAAGTTTCAGATTGATGCAGTGAAGCATTGCAATACTGGACTATTTTGTATGAAGTCTGCCCAAATGTGCCGAATTGGTCAATTGAAACATTTTCAAGTACATAACAATAGAGAACATACAAAAATGATAAGGCAATACAAAATGGAAGTTTAAACACTCCCAGGAATGTCATTAGCTTATACACTAACTTTCACACATCTAGATGGCCGGGCGAGGTGGGTGTGGAGCCAGAGACAGCAAGGGTTCAAACTGTAGAGCCCAGTTCATACATTTGAATATAAAAATAGATTTTATTAAACAAAACTATGCTACATTTTATCTGTGGGACCATCAGGATGACAAATCAGAGCAAGATTACTGAATGTAAGTACATTATTTACCTTCAGAGGTGAATGTATCAAACCAGTTGTCGTGATACGTTTTTTGTTGTTGTGCACTCTCCTCAAACAATAGCATGGTATTTTTTCACTGTAATAGCTACTGTAAATTGGACAGTGCAGTTAGATTAACAAGAATGTAAGCTTTCTGCCCATATAAGACATGTCTATGTCCTGGAAAGTTTGCTGTTACTTACAACACTCATGCTAATCACATTAGTGCACGTTAGCTCAACCGTCCCGTATGCGGGACACCGATCCGGTAGAGGTTAAAAGGCGACTGCACTTCCTGATTTAGCCTTGTTTTATATTTGGTTCATTAAGAAATGCTAGTGGCCATGACTGAATTTAAACGTGAGTTGGTTTCTGGGTGTGGCTTGATGTGGGTGTTTCTTGTGTGGGAAGAGTTAGCCAAATTATCTAGCCAATTAGCTTCAGCCGGCTGGTGTGCGACCGATGCAAGGTTGGTTTGACTTTGGATAGCCTATCTCTGGGGCTAGTTAGGGACTGTCAATAAATTACACAATGTAAATGGGACAATATTTTCAGGTTGCACATCTTTTAGTTATCTCATTAAATGCTTTCAATATTCCATATATGAATTTCTACAATTCATAATTTGAGGTTTTTGAGTCATTGTAATTTGGAGCTATTAACCTTTTAAAATATTGACCCATGTACAGTGTGTAATCTACTGATTGTCCTTAACTAGCCCCAAATTGACCAAGGGCATTACAATCAGGTCGTGTGCAGCTGCGCTCCAAATTGATGATTTCTTGGGTGCTGCCAGCATGTGTTAAGTATCCTAGCACAAGGCTCATAGGGCAGGAGCGTATCTCTGTAGAAGGAGGCAGCTTGGTGTACAAGTACACCTCCTAGACAGAACAATAGTCTATCGCAGTGCTTTACCCTCAAACTCCTTAATACTGAATGCAGGTCCCATTTTTACAGTCTTTGGCATGTCTCGGCCAGGGATCAAACTCACAGCCTTCCAATCTCAGGGCAGACACTCTACCACAAGGCCACTGAGTTGGTTACGTTGGCCGGATTCAAGTCAACACAAGCCACGGAACACTGTTACAGGACGTTTCATTCTTTGATATACCATTTTTTCCTATCCTCTCACAAATCTCAGTTTTGAGCGAGACTGACTTTATGACCCAAATTATCCTATTTACACTCTGTAGTCAATTTTGACACTAGAATATATGTTTCTGACTCATATCGATGCTACATAGGCCTTCTTCAAAACGAGAAGTTGCTTTTTAGGGGCAGTTGGTCTTTAAGGTCAGTTCTGCTCCAGGAGAAACCACAGATCCTTAACCACAGATCTAGGATCAGTTGACCTCCCCTATATCCTAATCTTAACCATCAAAACTGGTCTTAGTCACTGGTCAGAGTCTAGGGGCAACTTCCTCCTCTCTGAGTGGGGTGGGGGGATGGGGGTTGGAGGAGCGTCCGTCAGTGCCAGGCTCCCCCCATGTGAGCCGCTGGAAAAAGCCAGTTTCCAGGACAGAGAGCTAATGTAGATGGATGAAGTGGCAACTGAGCTGTTTGCTCTAAAAGCAACACGAACTGGGGCTCCGTCTGCCTTTAATGATCCCATGGAAGAGGTTAGGACTTCAGGGGCACACGACTCCACAGAGACGGCCGGAAAAGTTTCCTAAAACAGGACTGGCGACGCCTGGGCGAGATAGACAGATATGGAGGAGAGGAGGACGAGGAGGAGGGGAGGGGGGGGAGAGCCCTATGCCAGATAGACAAAAATAAAACACTAGAGGAGAGAAGGAGGAGGAGGGGAGGAGGAAGGGGAGGAGGAGGGGAGGAGGAAGGGAGGAGGAGGGGACGAGGAAGGGAGGAGGAAGGGAGGAGGAGGGGAGAAGGAGGGGAGGAGGAAGGGAGGAGGAGGAAGGAAGGAGGGGAGGAGGAAGGGAGGAATAGGGGAGAAGGAGGGGAGAAGGAGGGGAGGAGGAAGGGAGGAGGAGGGGAGGAGGAGGGGAGGAGGAAGGGAGGAGGGGAGAAGGAGGGGAGGAGGAGGGGAGGAGGAGGAACAGGAGCAAAGCTGCCAAGGGGTCACACCACCTCACTAGGTGGTAATGCTGAGGGCCAAGGGGAGACAGTAGGTGTTAATGCTGAGGGCCAAGTGGAGACAGTAGGTGTTAATGCTGAGGTCCAAGTGGAGACAGTAGGTGTTAATGCTGAGGGCCAAGGGGAGACAGTAAGTGTTATTGCTGAGGGCCAAGGGGAGACAGTAGGTGTTAATGCTGAGGGCCAAGGGGAGACAGTAGGTGTTAATGCTGAGGGCCAAGGGGAGACAGTAGGTGTTAATGCTGAGGGCCAAGGGGAGACAGTAGGTGTTAATGATGAGGGCCAAGGGGAGACAGTAGGTGTTAATGCTGAGGGCCAAGGGGAGACAGTAGGTGTTAATGATTAGGGCCAAGGGGAGACAGTACGTGTTAATGCTGAGGGCCAAGGGGAGACAGTAGGTGTTAATGATGAGGGCCAAGGGGAGACAGTAGGTGTTAATGCTGAGGGCCAAGTGGAGACAGTAGGTGTTAATGCTGAGGTCCAAGTGGAGACAGTAGGTGTTAATGCTGAGGGCCAAGGGGAGACAGTAAGTGTTATTGCTGAGGGCCAAGGGGAGACAGTAGGTGTTAATGCTGAGGGCCAAGGGGAGACAGTAGGTGTTAATGCTGAGGGCCAAGGGGAGTGAGTAGGTGTTAATGCTGAGGGCCAAGGGGAGACAGTAGGTATTAATGCTGAGGGCCAAGTGGAGACAGTAGGTGTTAATGCTGAGGGCCAAGGGGAGACAGTATGTGTTAATGCTGAGGGCCAAGGGGAGACAGTAGGTGTTAATGATGAGGGCCAAAGAAGTCAGTAGGTTTTAATGCTGAGGGCCAAGGGGAGACAGTAGGTGTTAATGATGAGGGCCAAGGGGAGCCAGTAGGTGTTAATGCTGAGGGCCAAGTGGAGACAGTAGGTGTTAATGCTGAGGGCCAAGGGGAGGCAGTGGGAGTTAATGCTGAGGGCCAAGGGGAGACAGTAGGTGTTAATGCTGAGGGCCAAGGGGAGACAGTAGGTGTTAATGATGAGGGCCAAGGGGAGACAGTAGGTGTAAATGCTGAGGGCCAAGTGGAGACAGTAGGTGTTAATGCTGAGGGCCAAGGGGGAGACAGTAGGTGTTAATGCTGAGGGCCAAGAGGAGACAGCAGGTGTTAATGCTGAGGGCCAAGGGGAGACAGTAGGTGTTAATGATGAGGGCCAAGGGGAGACAGCAGGTGTTAATGCTGAGGGCCAAGGGGAGACAGTAGGTGTTAATGATGAGGGCCATGGGGAGACAGTAGGTGTTAATGCTGAGGGCCAAGTGGAGACAGTAGGTGTTGTTGCTGAGGGCCAAGGGGATACAGTAGGTGTTAATGCTGAGGGCCAAGGGGAGACAGTAGGTGTTAATGATGAGGGCCAAGGGAAGCAGTAGGTGTTAATGCTGAGGGCCAAGGGGAGACAGTGGGTGTTAATGCTGAGGGCCAAGGGGAGACAGTAGGTGTTAATGCTGAGGGCCAAGTGGAGACAGTATGTGTTAATGCTGTGGGCCAAGGGGAGAAAGTAGGTGTTAATGATGAGGGCCAAGGGGAGACAGTAGGTGTTAATGCTGAGGGCCAAGGGAAGACAGTAGGTGTTAATGATGAGGGCCAAGGGGAGACAGTATGTGTTAATGCTGTGGGCCAAGGGGAGAAAGTAGGTGTTAATGATGAGGGCCAAGGGGAGACAGTAGGTGTTAATGCTGAGGGCCAAGGGGAGACAGTAGGTGTTAATGATTAGGGCCAAGGGGAGACAGTAGGTGTTAATGCTGAGGGCCAAGAGGAGACAGTAGGTGTTAATGATGAGGGCCAAGGGGAGACAGTAGGTGTTAATGCTGAGGGCCAAGTGGAGACAGTAGGTGTTAATGCTGAGGTCCAAGTGGAGACAGTAGGTGTTAATGCTGAGGGCCAAGGGGAGACAGTAAGTGTTATTGCTGAGGGCCAAGGGGAGACAGTAGGTGTTAATGCTGAGGGCCAAGGGGAGGCAGTAGGTGTTAATGATGAGGGCCAAGGGGAGACAGTAGGTGTTAATGCTGAGGGCCAAGTGGAGACAGTAGGTGTTATTGATGAGGGCCAAGGGGATACAGTAGGTGTTAATGCTGAGGGCCAAGGGGGAGACAGTAGGTGTTAATGCTGAGGGCCAAGGGGAGAAAGTAGGTGTTTATGATGAGGCCAAGGGGAGACAGTAGGTGTTAATACTGAGGCCAAGGGGAGACAGTATGTGTTAATGCTGTGGGCCAAGGGGAGAAAGTAGGTGTTAATGATGAGGGCCAAGGGGAGACAGTAGGTGTTAATGCTGAGGGCCAAGGGAAGACAGTAGGTGTTAATGATGAGGGCCAAGGGGAGACAGTATGTGTTAATGCTGTGGGCCAAGGGGAGAAAGTAGGTGTTAATGATGAGGGCCAAGGGGAGACAGTAGGTGTTAATGCTGAGGGCCAAGGGGAGACAGTAGGTGTTAATGATTAGGGCCAAGGGGAGACAGTAGGTGTTAATGCTGAGGGCCAAGAGGAGACAGTAGGTGTTAATGATGAGGGCCAAGGGGAGACAGTAGGTGTTAATGCTGAGGGCCAAGTGGAGACAGTAGGTGTTAATGCTGAGGTCCAAGTGGAGACAGTAGGTGTTAATGCTGAGGGCCAAGGGGAGACAGTAAGTGTTATTGCTGAGGGCCAAGGGGAGACAGTAGGTGTTAATGCTGAGGGCCAAGGGGAGGCAGTAGGTGTTAATGATGAGGGCCAAGGGGAGACAGTAGGTGTTAATGCTGAGGGCCAAGTGGAGACAGTAGGTGTTATTGATGAGGGCCAAGGGGATACAGTAGGTGTTAATGCTGAGGGCCAAGGGGAGACAGTAGGTGTTAATGCTGAGGGCCAAGGGGAGACAGTAGGTGTTAATGATGAGGGCCAAGGGGAGACAGTAGGTGTTAATACTGAGGGCCAAGGGGAGACAGTAGGTGTTAATGATGAGGGCCATGGGGAGACAGTAGGTGTTAATGCTGAGGGCCAAGGGGAGACAGTAGGTGTTAATGCTGAGGGCCAAGAGGAGACAGTAGGTGTTAATGATGAGGGCCAAGGGGAGACAGTAAGTGTTATTGCTGAGGGCCAAGGGAGAAAGTAGGTGTTAATGCTGAGGGCCAAGGGGAGGCAGTAGGTGTTAGCCGATGAGGCCAAGGGGAGACAGTAGGTGTTAATGCTGAGGGCCAAGTGGAGACAGTAGGTGTTATTGATGAGGGCCAAGGGGATACAGTAGGTGTTAATGCTGAGGGCCAAGGGGAGACAGTAGGTGTTAATGCTGAGGGCCAAGGGGAGACAGTAGGTGTTAATGATGAGGGCCAAGGGGAGACAGTAGGTGTTAATACTGAGGGCCAAGGGGAGACAGTAGGTGTTATGATGAGGCCAAGGGGAGACAGTAGGTGTTAATGTATTAGGGCCAAGGGAGACAGTAGGTGTTAATGCTGAGGGCCAAGAGGAGACAGTAGGTGTTAATGATGAGGGCCAAGGGGAGACAGTAGGTGTTAATGCTGAGGGCCAAGTGGAGACAGTAGGTGTTAATGCTGAGGTCCAAGTGGAGACAGTAGGTGTTAATGCTGAGGGCCAAGGGGAGACAGTAAGTGTTATTGCTGAGGGCCAAGGGGAGACAGTAGGTGTTAATGCTGAGGGCCAAGGGGGAGGCAGTAGGTGTTAATGATGAGGGCCAAGGGGAGACAGTAGGTGTTAATGCTGAGGGCCAAGTGGAGACAGTAGGTGTTATTGATGAGGGCCAAGGGGTTACAGTAGGTGTTAATGCTGAGGGCCAAGGGGAGACAGAAAGTGTAATGCTGAGGGCCAAGGGGAGAAAGTAGGTGTTAATGATGAGGGCCAAGGAGACAGTAGGTTTAACACTGAGGGCCAAGGGGAGACAGTATGTGTTAATGCTGTGGGCCAAGGGGAGAAAGTAGGTGTTAATGATGAGGGCCAAGGGGAGACAGTAGGTGTTAATGCTGAGGGCAAGGAAGACAGTAGGTATTAATGATGAGGGCCAAGGAGACAGTATGTATTAATGCTGTGGGCAAGGAGAAAGTAGGTGTTAATGATGAGGGCCCAAGGGGAGACAGTAGGTGTTAATGCTGAGGCCAAGGGGAGACAGTAGGTGTAATGAAGCCAAGGGGAGACAGTAGGTGTTAATGCTGAGGGCCAAGAGGAGACAGTAGGTGTTAATGATGAGGGCCAAGGGAGACAGTAGGTGTTAATGCTGAGGGCCAAGTGGAGACAGTAGGTGTTAATGCTGAGGTCCAAGTGGAGACAGTAGGTGTTAATGCTGAGGGCCAAGGGGAGACAGTAAGTATTGCTGAGGGCCCAAGGGGAGACAGTAGGTGTAATGCTGAGGGCCAAGGGAGGCAGTAGGTGTTAATGATGAGGGCCAAGGGGAGACAGTAGGTGTTAATGCTGAGGGCCAAGTGGAGACAGAGGTGTTATTGATGAGGGCCAAGGGGATACAGTAGGTGTTAATGCTGAGGGCCAAGGGGAGACAGTAGGTGTTAATGCGAGGGCCAAGGGGAGACCAGTAGGTGTTAATGATGAGGCCAAGGGAGACAGTAGGTGTTAATACTGAGGGCCAAGGGGAGACAGTAGGTGTTAATGATGAGGGCCATGGGGAGACAGTAGGTGTTAATGCTGAGGGCCAAGGGGAGACAGTAGGTGTTAATGCTGAGGGCCAAGGGGAGACAGTAAGTGTTATTGCTGAGGGCCAAGGGGAGACAGTAGGTGTTAATGCTGTGGGCAAGGAGAAAGTAGGTGTTAATGCTGACGGCCAAGGGGAGACAGTAGGTGTTAATACTGAGGGCCAAGGGGAGACAGTAGGTGTTAATGATGAGGGCCATGGGGAGACAGTAGGTGTTAATGCTGAGGGCCAAGGGGAGACAGTAGGTGTTAATGATGGGGGCCAAGGGGAGACAGTAGGTGTTAATGCTGAGGGCCAAGGGGAGACAGTAGGTGTTAATGCTGAGGGCCAAGGGGAGACAGTAGGTGTTAATGATGAGGGCCAAGGGGAGACAGTAGGTGTTAATGCTGAGGGCCAAGGGGAGAAAGTAGGTGTTAATGCTGTGGGCCAAGGGGAGACAGTAGGTGTTAATGCTGAGGGCCAAGGGGAGACAGTAGGTGTTAATGCTGTGGGCCAAGGGGAGAAAGTAGGTGTTAATGATGAGGGCCAAGTGGAGACAGTAGGTGTTAATGCTGAGGGCCAAGGGGAGACAGTAGGTTTTAATGATGAGGGCCAAGGGGAGACAGTAGGTGTTAATGCTGAGGGCCAAGGGGAGAGAGTAGGTGTTAATGCTGAGGGCCAAGGGGAGACAGTAGGTGTTAATGCTGAGGGCCAAGGGAGAAAGTAGGTGTTAATGCTGAGGGCCAAGGGGAGACAGTAGGTGTTAATGCTGAGGGCCAAGGGGAGACAGTAGGTGTTAATGATGAGGGCCAAGGGGAGACAGTAGGTGTTAATGCTGAGGGCCAAGTGGAGACAGTAGGTGTTATTGCTGAGGGCCAAGGGGATACAGTAGGTGTTAATGCTGAGGGCCAAGGGGAGACAGTAGGTGTTAATGATGAGGGCCAAGGGGAGACAGTAGGTGTTAATGCTGAGGGCCAAGGGAAGACAGTAGGTGTTAATGCTGAGGGCCAAGGGGAGACAGTAGGTGGTAATGCTGAGGGCCAAGTGGAGACAGTAGGTGTTAATGCTGTGGGCCAAGGGGAGACAGTAGGTGTTAATGCTGAGGGCCAATGGGAGACAGTAGGTGTTAATGCTGAGGGCCAAGGGGAGACAGTAGGTGTTAATGCTAAGGGAAAAGGGGACACAGTATGTGTTAATGATGAGGGCCAAGGGGAGACAGTAGGTGGTAATGCTGAGGGCCAATGAGAGACAGTAGGTGTTAATGCTGAGGGCCAAGGGGAGACAGTAGGTGTTAATGCTGAGGGCCAAGGAGAGACAGTGGGTGTTAATGATGAGGGCCAAGGGGAGGCAGTAGGTGTTAATGCTGAGGGCCAAGGGGACACAGTAGGTGTTAATGATGAGGGCCAAGGGGAGACAGTAGGTGTTAATGCTGAGGGCCAAGGGGAGACAGTACGTAGTAATGATGAGGGCCAAGGGGAGACAGTAGGTGTTAATGCCGAGGCCAAGTGGAGACAGTAGGTGTTAATGCTGAGGGCCAAGGGGAGACAGTGGGTGTTAATGCTGAGGGCCAAGGGGAGACAGTAGGTGTTAATGCTGTGGGCCAAGGGGAGAAAGTAGGTGTTATAGATGAGGGCCAAGTGGAGACAGTAGGTGTTAATGCTGAGGGCCAAGGGGAGACAGTAGGTGTTAATGTTGAGGGCCAAGGGGAGACAGTAGGTGTTAATGCTGATGGCCAAGGGGAGACAGTAGGTGTTAATGCTGAGGGCCCAGGGGAGAAAGTAGGTGTTAATAATGAGGGCCAAGGGGAGACAGTAGGTGTTATTGCTGAGGGCCAATGGGAGACAGTAGGTGTTATTGCTGAGGGCCAAGGGGATACAGTAGGTGTTAATGCTGAGGGCCAAGGGGAGACAGTAGGTGTTAATGATGAGGGCCAAGGGGAGACAGTAGGTGTTAATGCGTAGGGCCAAGGGGAGAAAGTAGGTGTTAATACTGAGGGCCAAGGGGAGACAGTAGGTGTTAATGATGAGGGCCAAGGGGAGACAGTAGGTGTTAATGATGAGAGCCAAGGGAAGACAGTAGGTGTTATTGCTGAGGGCCAAGGGAGACAGTAGGTGTTAATGCTGAGGGCCAAGGGGAGACAGTAGGTGTTAATGCTGAGGGCCAATGAGAGACAGTAGGTGTTAATGCTGAGGGCCAAGGGGAGACAGTAGGTGTTAATGATGAGGGCCATGGGGAGACAGTAGGTGTTAATGCTGAGGGCCAAGGGGAGACAGTAGGTGTTAATGCTGAGGGCCAAGGGGAGACAGTAAGTGTTATTGCTGAGGGCCAAGGGGAGACAGTAGGTGTTAATGCTGTGGGCCAAGGGGAGAAAGTAGGTGTTAATGCTGACTGCCAAGGGGAGACAGTAGGTGTTAATACTGAGGGCCAAGGGGAGACAGTAGGTGTTAATGATGAGGGCCATGGGAGACAGTAGGTGTTAATGCTGAGGGCCAAGGGGAGACAGTAGGTGTTAATGATGGGGGGCCAAGGGGAGACAGTAGGTGTTAATGCTGAGGGCCCAAGGGGAGACAGTAGGTGTTAATGCTGAGGGCCAAGGGGAGACAGTAGGTGTTAATGATGAGGGCCAAGGGGAGACAGTAGGTGTTAATGCTGAGGGCCAAGGGGAGAAAGTAGGTGTTAATGCTGAGGGCCAAGGGGAGACAGTAGGTGTTAATGCTGTGGGCCAAGGATAGGTCCAAGGAGAAAGTAGGTGTTAATGATGAGGGCCAAGTGGAGACAGTAGGTGTTAATGCTGAGGGCCAAGGGGAGACAGTAGGTTTTAATGATGAGGGCCAAGGGGAGACAGTAGGTGTTAATGCTGAGGGCCAAGGGGAGAGAGTAGGTGTTAATGCTGAGGGCCAAGGGGAGACAGTAGGTGTTAATGCTGAGGGCCAAGGGGAGAAAGTAGGTGTTATTGCTGAGGGCCAAGGGGAGACAGTAGGTGTTAATGCTGAGGGCCAAGGGGAGACAGTAGGTGTTAATGATGAGGGCCAAGGGGAGACAGTAGGTGTTAATGCTGAGGGCCAAGTGGAGACAGTAGGTGTTATTGCTGAGGGCCAAGGGGATACAGTAGGTGTTAATGCTGAGGGCCAAGGGGAGACAGTAGGTGTTAATGATGAGGGCCAAGGGGAGACAGTAGGTGTTAATGCTGAGGGCCAAGGGAAGACAGTAGGTGTTAATGCTGAGGGCCAAGGGGAGACAGTAGGTGGTAATGCTGAGGGCCAAGTGGAGACAGTAGGTGTTAATGCTGTGGGCCAAGGGGAGACAGTAGGTGTTAATGCTGAGGGCCAATGGGAGACAGTAGGTGTTAATGCTGAGGGCCAAGGGGAGACAGTAGGTGTTAATGCTAAGGGAAAAGGGGACACAGTATGTGTTAATGATGAGGGCCAAGGGGAGACAGTAGGTGGTAATGCTGAGGGCCAATGAGAGACAGTAGGTGTTAATGCTGAGGGCCAAGGGGAGACAGTAGGTGTTAATGCTGAGGGCCAAGGAGAGACAGTGGGTGTTAATGATGAGGGCCAAGGGGAGGCAGTAGGTGTTAATGCTGAGGGCCAAGGGGACACAGTAGGTGTTAATGATGAGGGCCAAGGGGAGACAGTAGGTGTTAATGCTGAGGGCCAAGGGGAGACAGTACGTGTTAATGATGAGGGCCAAGGGGAGACAGTAGGTGTTAATGCCGAGGGCCAAGTGGAGACAGTAGGTGTTAATGCTGAGGGCCAAGGGGAGACAGTGGGTGTTAATGCTGAGGGCCAAGGGGAGACAGTAGGTGTTAATGCTGTGGGCCAAGGGGAGAAAGTAGGTGTTATAGATGAGGGCCAAGTGGAGACAGTAGGTGTTAATGCTGAGGGCCAAGGGGAGACAGTAGGTGTTAATGTTGAGGGCCAAGGGGAGACAGTAGGTGTTAATGCTGATGGCCAAGGGGAGACAGTAGGTGTTAATGCTGAGGGCCCAGGGGAGAAAGTAGGTGTTAATAATGAGGGCCAAGGGGAGACAGTAGGTGTTATTGCTGAGGGCCAATGGGAGACAGTAGGTGTTATTGCTGAGGGCCAAGGGGATACAGTAGGTGTTAATGCTGAGGGCCAAGGGGAGACAGTAGGTGTTAATGATGAGGGCCAAGGGGAGACAGTAGGTGTTAATGCGTAGGGCCAAGGGGAGACAGTAGGTGTTAATACTGAGGGCCAAGGGGAGACAGTAGGTGTTAATGATGAGGGCCAAGGGGAGACAGTAGGTGTTAATGATGAGAGCCAAGGGAAGACAGTAGGTGTTATTGCTGAGGGCCAAGGGGAGACAGTAGGTGTTAATGCTGAGGGCCAAGGGGAGACAGTAGGTGTTAATGCTGAGGGCCAATGAGAGACAGTAGGTGTTAATGCTGAGGGCCAAGGGGAGACAGTAGGTGTTAATGCTGAGGGCCAATGAGAGACAGTAGGTGTTAATGCTGAGGGCCAAGGGGAGAGTGGGTGTTAATGCTGAGGGCCAAGGGGAGACAGTAGGTGTTAATGCTGAGGGCCAAGGGGAGACAGTAGGTGTTAATGCTGAGGGCCAAGGGGAGACAGTAGGTGTTAATGCTGAGGGCCAAGGGGAGACAGTAGGTGTTAATGCTGATGGCCAAGGGGAGACAGTAGGTGTTAATGCTGAGGGCCAAGGGGAGACAGTAGGTGTTAATGCTGAGGGCCAATGAGAGACAGTAGGTGTTAATGCTGAGGGCCAAGGGGAGACAAGTAGGTGTTAATGCTGAGGGCCAATGAGAGACAGTAGGTGTTAATGCTGAGGGCCAAGGGGAGAGTGGGTGTTAATGCTGAGGGCCAAGGGGAGACAGTAGGTGTTAATGCTGAGGGCCAAGGGGAGACAGTAGGTGTTAATGCTGAGGGCCAAGGGGAGACAGTAGGTATTAATGCTGAGGGCCAAGTGGAGACAGTAGGTGTTAATGCTGAGGGCCAAGGGGAGACAGTATGTGTTAATGCTGAGGGCCAAGGGGAGACAGTAGGTGTTAATGATGAGGGCCAAAGAAGTCAGTAGGTTTTAATGCTGAGGGCCAAGGGGAGACAGTAGGTGTTAATGATGAGGGCCAAGGGGAGCCAGTAGGTGTTAATGCTGAGGGCCAAGTGGAGACAGTAGGTGTTAATGCTGAGGGCCAAGGGGAGACAGTGGGAGTTAATGCTGAGGGCCAAGGGGAGACAGTAGGTGTTAATGCTGAGGGCCAAGGGGAGACAGTAGGTGTTAATGATGAGGGCCAAGGGGAGACAGTAGGTGTAAATGCTGAGGGCCAAGTGGAGACAGTAGGTGTTAATGCTGAGGGCCAAGGGGAGACAGTAGGTGTTAATGCTGAGGGCCAAGAGGAGACAGCAGGTGTTAATGCTGAGGGCCAAGGGGAGACAGTAGGTGTTAATGATGAGGGCCAAGGGGAGACAGCAGGTGTTAATGCTGAGGGGCAAGGGGAGACAGTAGGTGTTAATGATGAGGGCCATGGGGAGACAGTAGGTGTTAATGCTGAGGGCCAAGTGGAGACAGTAGATGTTATTGCTGAGGGCCAAGGGGATACAGTAGGTGTTAATGCTGAGGGCCAAGGGGAGACAGTAGGTGTTAATGATGAGGGCCAAGGGAAGCAGTAGGTGTTAATGCTGAGGGCCAAGGGGATACAGTGGGTGTTAATGCTGAGGGCCAAGGGGAGACAGTAGGTGTTAATGCTGAGGGCCAAGTGGAGACAGTATGTGTTAATGCTGTGGGCCAAGGGGAGAAAGTAGGTGTTAATGATGAGGGCCAAGGGGAGACAGTAGGTGTTAATGCTGAGGGCCAAGGGGAGACAGTAGGTGTTAATGATGAGGGCCAAGGGGAGACAGTATGTGTTAATGCTGTGGGCCAAGGGGAGAAAGTAGGTGTTAATGATGAGGGCCAAGGGGAAACAGTAGGTGTTAATGCTGAGGGCCAAGGGGAGACAGTAGGTGTTAATGATTAGGGCCAAGGGGAGACAGTAGGTGTTAATGCTGAGGGCCAAGTGGAGACAGTAGGTGTTATTGCTGAGGCCAGACCATAGGTGTTAATGATGAGGGCCAAGGGGAAACAGTAGGTGTTAATGCTGAGGGCCAAGTGGAGACAGTAGGTGTTAATGCTGAGGTCCAAGTGGAGACAGTAGGTGTTAATGCTGAGGGCCAAGGGGAGACAGTAAGTGTTATTGCTGAGGGCCAAGGGGAGACAGTAGGTGTTAATGCTGAGGGCCAAGGGGAGGCAGTAGGTGTTAATGATGAGGGCCAAGGGGAGACAGTAGGTGTTAATGCTGAGGGCCAAGTGGAGACAGTAGGTGTTATTGATGAGGGCCAAGGGGATACAGTAGGTGTTACTGCTGAGGGCCAAGGGGAGATAGTAGGTGTTAATGCTGAGGGCCAAGGGGAGACAGTAGGTGTTAATGATGAGGGCCAAGGGAGACAGTAGGTGTTAATACTGAGGGCCAAGGGGAGACAGTAGGTGTTAATGATGAGGGCCATGGGGAGACAGTAGGTGTTAATGCTGAGGGCCAAGCGGAGACAGTAGGTGTTAATGCTGAGGGCCAAGGGGAGACAGTAAGTGTTATTGCTGAGGGCCAAGGGGAGACAGTAGGTGTTAATGCTGTGGGCCAAGGGGAGAAAGTAGGTGTTAATGCTGAGGGCCAAGGGGAGACAGTAGGTGTTAATACTGAGGGCCAAGGGGAGACAGTAGGTGTTAATGATGAGGGCCATGGGGAGACAGTAGGTGTTAATGCTGAGGGCCAACGGGAGACAGTAGGTGTTAATGATGGGGCCAAGGGGAGACAGTAGGTGTTAATGCTGAGGGCCAAGGGGAGACAGTAGGTGTTAATGCTGAGGGCCAAGGGGAGACAGTAGGTGTTAATGATGAGGGCCAAGGGGAGACAGTAGGTGTTAATGCTGAGGGCCAAGTGGAGACAGTAGGTGTTAATGCTGAGGGCCAAGGGGAGACAGTGGGTGTTAATGCTGAGGGCCAAGGGGAGAAAGTAGGTGTTAATGCTGTGGGCCAAGGGGAGACAGTAGGTGTTAATGCTGAGGGCCAAGGGGAGACAGTAGGTGTTAATGCTGTGGGCCAAGGGGAGAAAGTAGGTGTTAATGATGAGGGCCAAGTGGAGACAGTAGGTGTTAATGCTGAGGGCCAACGGGAGACAGTAGGTTTTAATGATGAGGGCCAAGGGGAGACAGTAGGTGTTAATGCTGAGGGCCAAGGGGAGAGAGTAGGTGTTAATGCTGAGGGCCAAGGGGAGACAGTAGGTGTTAATGCTGAGGGCCAAGGGGAGAAAGTAGGTGTTATTGCTGAGGGCCAAGGGGAGACAGTAGGTGTTAATGCTGAGGGCCAAGGGGAGACAGTAGGTGTTAATGATGAGGGCCAAGGGGAGACAGTAGGTGTTAATGCTGAGGGCCAAGTGGAGACAGTAGGTGTTATTGCTGAGGGCCAAGGGGATACAGTAGGTGTTAATGCTGAGGGCCAAGGGGAGACAGTAGGTGTTAATGATGAGGGCCAAGGGGAGACAGTAGGTGTTAATGCTGAGGGCCAAGGGAAGACAGTAGGTGTTAATGCTGAGGGCCAAGGGGAGACAGTAGGTGGTAATGCTGAGGGCCAAGGGGAGACAGTAGGTGTTAATGCTGAGGGCTAAAGGGAGACAGTAGGTGTTAATGCTGTGGGCCAAGGGGAGACAGTAGGTGTTAATGCTGAGGGCCAAGGGGAGACAGTAGGTGTTAATGCTGAGGGCCAAGGAGACAGTAGGTGTTAATGCTAAGGGAAAAGGGGACACAGTATGTGTTAATGATGAGAGCCAAGGGGGAGACAGTAGGTGTTAATGCTGAGGGCCGATGAGAGAAAGTAGGTGTTAATGCTGAGGGCCAAGGGGAGACAGTAGGTGGTAATGCTGAGGGCCAAGGGGAGACAGTAGGTGTTAATGCTGAGGGCCAAGGGGAGACAGTAGGTGTTAATGCTGAGGGCCAAGGGGAGACAGTAGGTGTTAATGCTGAGGGCCAAGGGGAGACAGTAGGTGTTAATGCTGTGGGCCAAGGGGAGAAAGTGGGTGTTAATGATGAGGGCCAAGGGGAGGCAGTAGGTGTTAATGCTGAGGGCCAAGGGGACACAGTAGGTGTTAATGATGAGGGCCAAGGGGAGACAGTAGGTGTTAATGCTGAGAGCCAAGGGGAGACAGTACGTGTTAATGATGAGGGCCAAGGGGAGACAGTAGGTGTTAATGCCGAGGGCCAACTGGAGACAGTAGGTGTTAATGCTGAGGGCCAAGGGGAGACAGTGGGTGTTAATGCTGAGGGCCAAGGGGAGACAGTAGGTGTTAATGCTGTGGGCCAAGGGGAGAAAGTAGGTGTTATAGATGAGGGCCAAGTGGAGACAGTAGGTGTTAATGCTGAGGGCCAAGGGGAGACAGTAGGTGTTAATGATGAGGGCCAAGGGGAGACAGTAGGTGTTAATGCTGATGGCCAAGGGGAGACAGTAGGTGTTAATGCTGAGGGCCAAGGGGAGACAGTAGGTGTTAATGCTGAGGGCCAAGGGGAGACAGTAGGTGTTAATGCTGAGGGCCAAGGGGAGACAGTAGGTGTTAATGCTGATGGCCAAGGGGAGACAGTAGGTGTTAATGCTGAGGGCCAAGGGGAGACAGTAGGTGTTAATGCTGAGGGCCAATGAGAGACAGTAGGTGTTAATGCTGAGGGCCAAGGGGAGACAGTAGGTGTTAATGCTGAGGGCCAATGAGAGACAGTAGGTGTTAATGCTGAGGGCCAAGGGGAGATTGGGTGTTAATGCTGAGGGCCAAGGGGAGACAGTAGGTGTTAATGCTGAGGGCCAAGGGGAGACAGTAGGTGTTAATGCTGAGGGCCAAGGGGAGACAGTAGGTATTAATGCTGAGGGCCAAGTGGAGACAGTAGGTGTTAATGCTGAGGGCCAAGGGGAGACAGTATGTGTTAATGCTGAGGGCCAAGTGGAGACAGTAGGTGTTAATGCTGAGGGCCAACGGGAGACAGTAGGTTTTAATGATGAGGGCCAAGGGGAGACAGTAGGTGTTAATGCTGAGGGCCAAGGGGAGAGAGTAGGTGTTAATGCTGAGGGCCAAGGGGAGACAGTAGGTGTTAATGCTGAGGGCCAAGGGAAAAATAGGTGTTATTGCTGAGGGCCAAGGGGAGACAGTAGGTGTTAATGCTGAGGGCCAAGGGAGACAGTAAGGTGTTAATGATGAGGGCCAAGGGGAGACAGTAGGTGTTAATGCTGAGGGCCAAGTGGGAGACAGTAGGTGTTATTGCTGAGGGCCAAGGGGATACAGTAGGTGTTAATGCTGAGGCCAAGGGGAGACAGTAGGTGTTAATGATGAGGGCCAAGGGGAGACAGTAGGGTGTTAATGCTGATGGCCAAGGGGAGACAGTAGGTGTTAATGCTGAGGGCCAAGGGGAGACAGTAGGTGTTAATGCTGATGGCCAAGGGGGAGACAGTAGGTGTTAATGCTGAGGGCCAAGGGGAGACAGTAGGTGTTAATGCTGAGGGCCAATGAGAGACAGTAGGTGTTAATGCTGAGGGCCAAGGGGAGACAGTAGGTGTTAATGCTGAGGGCCAAGAGAGACAGTAGGTGTTAATGCTGAGGGCCAAGGGGAGATTGGGTGTTAATGCTGAGGGCCAAGGGGAGACAGTAGGTGTTAATGCTGAGGGCCAAGGGGAGACAGTAGGTGTTAATGCTGAGGGCCAAGGGGAGACAGTAGGTATTAATGCTGAGGGCCAAGTGGAGACAGTAGGTGTTAATGCTGAGGGCCAAGGGGAGACAGTATGTGTTAATGCTGAGGGCCAAGTGGAGACAGTAGGTGTTAATGCTGAGGGCCAACGGGAGACAGTAGGTTTTAATGATGAGGGCCAAGGGGAGACAGTAGGTGTTAATGCTGAGGGCCAAGGGGAGAGAGTAGGTGTTAATGCTGAGGGCCAAGGGGAGACAGTAGGTGTTAATGCTGAGGGCCAAGGGGAGAAAGTAGGTGTTATTGCTGAGGGCCAAGGGGAGACAGTAGGTGTTAATGCTGAGGGCCAAGGGGAGACAGTAGGTGTTAATGATGAGGGCCAAGGGGAGACAGTAGGTGTTAATGCTGAGGGCCAAGTGGAGACAGTAGGTGTTATTGCTGAGGGCCAAGGGGATACAGTAGGTGTTAATGCTGAGGGCCAAGGGGAGACAGTAGGTGTTAATGATGAGGGCCAAGGGGAGACAGTAGGTGTTAATGCTGAGGGCCAAGGGAAGACAGTAGGTGTTAATGCTGAGGGCCAAGGGGAGACAGTAGGTGGTAATGCTGAGGGCCAAGGGGAGACAGTAGGTGTTAATGCTGAGGGCTAAAGGGAGACAGTAGGTGTTAATGCTGTGGGCCAAGGGGAGACAGTAGGTGTTAATGCTGAGGGCCAAGGGGAGACAGTAGGTGTTAATGCTGAGGGCCAAGGGGAGACAGTAGGTGTTAATGCTAAGGGAAAAGGGGACACAGTATGTGTTAATGATGAGAGCCAAGGGGAGACAGTAGGTGTTAATGCTGAGGGCCGATGAGAGAAAGTAGGTGTTAATGCTGAGGGCCAAGGGGAGACAGTAGGTGGTAATGCTGAGGGCCAATGAGAGACAGTAGGTGTTAATGCTGAGGGCCAAGGGGAGACAGTAGGTGTTAATGCTGAGGGCCAAGGAGAGACAGTAGGTGTTAATGCTGAGGGCCAAGGGGAGACAGTAGGTGTTAATGCTGTGGGCCAAGGGGAGAAAGTGGGTGTTAATGATGAGGGCCAAGGGGAGGCAGTAGGTGTTAATGCTGAGGGCCAAGGGGACACAGTAGGTGTTAATGATGAGGGCCAAGGGGAGACAGTAGGTGTTAATGCTGAGAGCCAAGGGGAGACAGTACGTGTTAATGATGAGGGCCAAGGGGAGACAGTACGTGTTAATGATGAGGGCCAAGGGGAGACAGTAGGTGTTAATGCCGAGGGCCAACTGGAGACAGTAGGTGTTAATGCTGAGGGCCAAGGGGAGACAGTGGGTGTTAATGCTGAGGGCCAAGGGGAGACAGTAGGTGTTAATGCTGTGGGCCAAGGGGAGAAAGTAGGTGTTATAGATGAGGGCCAAGTGGAGACAGTAGGTGTTAATGCTGAGGGCCAAGGGAAGACAGTAGGTGTTAATGATGAGGGCCAAGGGGAGACAGTAGGTGTTAATGCTGATGGCCAAGGGGAGACAGTAGGTGTTAATGCTGAGGGCCAAGGGGAGACAGTAGGTGTTAATGCTGAGGGCCAAGGGGAGACAGTAGGTGTTAATGCTGAGGGCCAAGGGGAGACAGTAGGTGTTAATGCTGATGGCCAAGGGGAGACAGTAGGTGTTAATGCTGAGGGCCAAGGGGAGACAGTAGGTGTTAATGCTGAGGGCCAATGAGAGACAGTAGGTGTTAATGCTGAGGGCCAAGGGGAGACAGTAGGTGTTAATGCTGAGGGCCAATGAGAGACAGTAGGTGTTAATGCTGAGGGCCAAGGGGAGATTGGGTGTTAATGCTGAGGGCCAAGGGGAGACAGTAGGTGTTAATGCTGAGGGCCAAGGGGAGACAGTAGGTGTTAATGCTGAGGGCCAAGGGGAGACAGTAGGTGTTAATGCTGAGGGCCAAGTGGAGACAGTAGGTGTTAATGCTGAGGGCCAAGGGGAGACAGTATGTGTTAATGCTGAGGGCCAAGGGGAGACAGTAGGTGTTAATGATGAGGGCCAAAGAAGTCAGTAGGTTTTAATGCTGAGGGCCAAGGGGATACAGTAGGTGTTAATGATGAGGGCCAAGGGGAGCCAGTAGGTGTTAATGCTGAGGGCCAAGTGGAGACAGTAGGTGTTAATGCTGAGGGCCAAGGGGAGACAGTGGGAGTTAATGCTGAGGGCCAAGGGGAGACAGTAGGTGTTAATGCTGAGGGCCAAGGGGAGACAGTAGGTGTTAATGATGAGGGCCAAGGGGAGACAGTAGGTGTAAATGCTGAGGGCCAAGTGGAGACAGCAGGTGTTAATGCTGAGGGCCAAGGGGAGACAGTAGGTGTTAATGATGAGGGCCATGGGGAGACAGTAGGTGTTAATGCTGAGGGCCAAGTGGAGACAGTAGATGTTATTGCTGAGGGCCAAGGGGATACAGTAGGTGTTAATGCTGAGGGCCAAGGGGAGACAGTAGGTGTTAATGATGAGGGCCAAGGGAAGCAGTAGGTGTTAATGCTGAGGGCCAAGGGGAGACAGTGGGTGTTAATGCTGAGGGCCAAGTGGAGACAGTAGGTGTTAATGCTGAGGGCCAAGTGGAGACAGTATGTGTTAATGCTGTGGGCCAAGGGGAGAAAGTAGGTGTTAATGATGAGGGCCAAGGGGAGACAGTAGGTGTTAATGCTGAGGGCCAAGTGGAGACAGTAGGTGTTAATGATGAGGGCCAAGGGGAGACAGTATGTGTTAATGATGTGGGCCAAGGGGAGAAAGTAGGTGTTAATGATGAGGGCCAAGGGGAGACAGTAGGTGTTAATGCTGAGGGCCAAGGGGAGACAGTAGGTGTTAATGATTAGGGCCAACGGGAGACAGTAGGTGTTAATGCTGAGGGCCAAGGGGAGACAGTAGGTGTTAATGATGAGGGCCAAGGGGAGACAGTAGGTGTTAATGCTGAGGGCCAAGTGGAGACAGTAGGTGTTAATGCTGAGGTCCAAGTGGGAGACAGTAGGTGTTAATGCTGAGGGCCAAGGGGAGTCAGTAAGTGTTATTGCTGAGGGCCAAGGGGAGACAGTAGGTGTTAATGCTGAGGGCCAAGGGGAGGCAGTAGGTGTTAATGATGAGGGCCAAGGGGAGACAGTAGGTGTTAATGCTGAGGGCCAAGTGGAGACAGTAGGTGTTATTGATGAGGGCCAAGGGGATACAGTAGGTGTTAATGCTGAGGGCCAAGGGGAGACAGTAGGTGTTAATGCTGAGGGCCAAGGGGAGACAGTAGGTGTTAATGATGAGGGCCAAGGGGAGACAGTAGGTGTTAATACTGAGGGCCAAGGGGAGACAGTAGGTGTTAATGATGAGGTCCATGGGGAGACAGTAGGTGTTAATGCTGAGGTCCAAGGGGAGACAGTAGGTGTTAATGCTGAGGGCCAAGGGGAGACAGTAAGTGTTATTGCTGAGGGCCAAGGGGAGACAGTAGGTGTTAATGCTGTGGGCCAAGGGGAGAAAGTAGGTGTTAATGCTGAGGGCCAAGGGGAGACAGTAGGTGTTAATACTGAGGGCCAAGGGGAGACAGTAGGTGTTAATGATGAGGGCCATGGGGAGACAGTAGGTGTTAATGCTGAGGGCCAAGGGGAGACAGTAGGTGTTAATGATGGGGGCCAAGGGGAGACAGTAGGTGTTAATGCTGAGGGCCAAGGGGAGACAGTAGGTGTTAATGCTGAGGGCCAACGGGAGACAGTAGGTGTTAATGATGAGTGCCAAGGGGAGACAGTAGGTGTTAATGCTGAGGGCCAAGGGGAGACAGTAGGTGTTAATGATGAGGGCCAAGGGGAGACAGTAGGTGTAAATGCTGAGGGCCAAGTGGAAACAGTAGGTGTTAATGCTGAGGGCCAAGGGGAGACAGTAGGTGTTAATGCTGAGGGCCAAGAGGAGACAGCAGGTGTTAATGCTGAGGGCCAAGGGGAGACAGTAGGTGTTAATGATGAGGGCCAAGGGGAGACAGCAGGTGTTAATGCTGAGGGCCAAGGGGAGACAGTAGGTGTTAATGATGAGGGCCATGGGGAGACAGTAGGTGTTAATGCTGAGGGCCAAGTGGAGACAGTAGATGTTATTGCTGAGGGCCAAGGGGATACAGTAGGTGTTAATGCTGAGGGCCAAGGGGAGACAGTAGGTGTTAATGATGAGGGCCAAGGGAAGCAGTAGGTGTTAATGCTGAGGGCCAAGGGGAGACAGTGGGTGTTAATGCTGAGGGCCAAGGGGAGACAGTAGGTGTTAATGCTGAGGGCCAAGTGGAGACAGTAGGTGTTAATGCTGTGGGCCAAGGGGAGAAAGTAGGTGTTAATGCTGAGGGCCAAGGGGAGACAGTAGGTGTTAATGCTGAGGGCCAAGTGGAGACAGTAGGTGTTAATGATGAGGGCCAAGGGGAGACAGTATGTGTTAATGATGTGGGCCAAGGGGAGAAAGTAGGTGTTAATGATGAGGGCCAAGGGGAGACAGTAGGTGTTAATGCTGAGGGCCAAGGGGAGACAGTAGGTGTTAATGATTAGGGCCAAGGGGAGACAGTAGGTGTTAATGCTGAGGGCCAAGGGGAGACAGTAGGTGTTAATGATGAGGGCCAAGGGGAGACAGTACGTGTTAATGCTGAGGGCCAAGTGGAGACAGTAGGTGTTAATGCTGAGGTCCAAGTGGAGACAGTAGGTGTTAATGCTGAGGGCCAAGGGGAGTCAGTAAGTGTTATTGCTGAGGGCCAAGGGGAGACAGTAGGTGTTAATGCTGAGGGCCAAGGGGAGGCAGTAGGTGTTAATGATGAGGGCCAAGGGGAGACAGTAGGTGTTAATGCTGAGGGCCAAGTGGAGACAGTAGGTGTTATTGATGAGGGCCAAGGGGATACAGTAGGTGTTAATGCTGAGGGCCAAGGGGAGACAGTAGGTGTTAATGCTGAGGGCCAAGGGGAGACAGTAGGTGTTAATGATGAGGGCCAAGGGGAGACAGTAGGTGTTAATACTGAGGGCCAAGGGGAGACAGTAGGTGTTAATGATGAGGGCCATGGGGAGACAGTAGGTGTTAATGCTGAGGGCCAAGGGGAGACAGTAGGTGTTAATGCTGAGGGCCAAGGGGAGACAGTAAGTGTTATTGCTGAGGGCCAAGGGGAGACAGTAGGTGTTAATGCTGTGGGCCAAGGGG
Source organism: Coregonus clupeaformis (assembly GCF_020615455.1). Lineage (NCBI taxonomy): Eukaryota > Metazoa > Chordata > Actinopteri > Salmoniformes > Salmonidae > Coregonus > Coregonus clupeaformis. Next base: position 4,017,479 of record NC_059224.1, on the reverse strand, counting down.
AGAAAGTAGGTGTTAATGCTGAGGGCCAAGGGGAGACAGTAGGTGTTAATACTGAGGGCCAAGGGGAGACAGTAGGTGTTAATGATGAGGGCCAAGGGGAGACAGTAGGTGTTAATGCTGAGGGCCAAGGGGAGACAGTAGGTGTTAATGCTGAGGGCCAAGGGGAGACAGTAGGTGTTAATGCTGAGGGCCAAGGGGAGACAGTAGGTGTTAATGCTGAGGGCCAAGGGGAGACAGTAGGTGTTAATGATGAGGGCCAAGGGGAGACAGTAGGTGTTAATGCTGAGGGCCAAGTGGAGACAGTAGGTGTTAATGCTGAGGGCCAAGGGGAAGTAGGTGTTAATGCTGAGGCTGCCAAGGAGACAGTGGTGTTAATGCTGAGGGCCAAGGGAGACAGTTGCTGGGGCCAAGGGAGACAGTAGGTGTTAATGCTGAGGCCAAGGGGAGAAAGTAGGTGTTGCTGTGGGCCAAGGGGAGACAGTAGGTGTTAATGCTGAGGGCCAAGGGAGACAGTAGGTGTTAATGATGAGGGCCAAGGGGAGACAGTAGGTGTTAATGCTGAGGGCCAAGTGGAGACAGTAGGTGTTATTGCTGAGGGCCAAGGGGATACAGTAGGTGTTAATGCTGAGGGCCAAGGGGAGACAGTAGGTGTTAATGATGAGGGCCAAGGGGAGACAGTAGGTGTTAATGCTGAGGGCCAAGGGAAGACAGTAGGTGTTAATGCTGAGGGCCAAGGGGAGACAGTAGGTGGTAATGCTGAGGGACAAGGGGAGACAGTAGGTGTTAATGCTGAGGGCTAAAGGGAGACAGTAGGTGTTAATGCTGAGGGCCAAGTGGAGACAGTAGATGTTAATGCTGAGGGCCAAGAGGAGACAATAGGTGTTAATGATGAGGGCCAAGGGGAGACAGTAGGTGTTAATGCTGAGGGCCAAGTGGAGACAGTAGGTGTTAATGCTGTGGGCCAAGGGGAGACAGTAGGTGTTAATGCTGAGGGCCAAGGGGAGACAGTAGGTGTTAATGCTAAGGGAAAAGGGGACACAGTATGTGTTAATGATGAGAGCCAAGGGGAGACAGTAGGTGTTAATGCTGAGGGCCGATGAGAGAAAGTAGGTGTTAATGCTGAGGGCCAAGGGGAGACAGTAGGTGGTAATGCTGAGGGCCAATGAGAGACAGTAGGTGTTAATGCTGAGGGCCAAGGGGAGACAGTAGGTGTTAATGCTGAGGGCCAAGGAGAGACAGTAGGTGTTAATGCTGAGGGCCAAGGGGAGACAGTAGGTGTTAATGCTGTGGGCCAAGGGGAGAAAGTGCGTGTTAATGATGAGGGCCAAGGGGAGGCAGTAGGTGTTAATGCTGAGGGCCAAGGGGACACAGTAGGTGTTAATGATGAGGGCCAAGGGGAGACAGTAGGTGTTAATGCCGAGGGCCAAGTGGAGACAGTAGGTGTTAATGCTGAGGGCCAAGGGGAGACAGTGGGTGTTAATGCTGAGGGCCAAGGGAGACAGTAGGTGTTAATGCTGTGGGCCAAGGGGAGAAAGTAGGTGTTATAGATGAGGGCCAAGTGGAGACAGTAGGTGTTAATGCTGAGGGCCAAGGGGAGACAGTAGGTGTTAATGATGAGGGCCAAGGGGAGACAGTAGGTGTTAATGCTGATGGCCAAGGGGAGACAGTAGGTGTTAATGCTGAGGGCCAAGGGGAGAAAGTAGGTGTTAATAATGAGGTCCAAGGGGAGACAGTAGGTGTTATTGCTGAGGGCCAATGGGAGACAGTAGGTGTTATTGCTGAGGGCCAAGGGGATACAGTAGGTGTTAATGCTGAGGGCCAAGGGGAGACAGTAGGTGTTAATGATGAGGGCCAAGGGGGAGACAGTAGGTGTTAATGCGTAGGGCCAAGGGGAGACAGTAGGTGTTAATACTGAGGGCCAAGGGGAGACAGTAGGTGTTAATGATGAGGGCCAAGGGGAGACAGTAGGTGTTAATGATGAGGGCCAAGGGGAGACAGTAGGTGTTAATGCGTAGGGCCAAGGGGAGACAGTAGGTGTTAATACTGAGGGCCAAGGGGAGACAGTAGGTGTTAATGATGAGGGCCAAGGGGAGACAGTAGGTGTTAATGATGAGAGCCAAGGGAAGACAGTAGGTGTTAATGCTGAGGGCCAAGGGGAGACAGTAGGTGTTAATGCTGAGGGCCAAGGGGAGACAGTAGGTGTTAATGCTGAGGGCCAATGAGAGACAGTAGGTGTTAATGCTGAGGGCCAAGGGGAGACAGTAGGTGTTAATGCTGAGGGCCAATGAGAGACAGTAGGTGTTAATGCTGAGGGCCAAGGGGAGAGTGGGTGTTAATGCTGAGGGCCAAGGGGAGACAGTAGGTGTTAATGCTGAGGGCCAAGGGGAGACAGTAGGTGTTAATGCTGAGGGCCAAGGGGAGACAGTAGGTGTTAATGCTGAGGGCCAAGGGGAGACAGTAGGTGTTAATGCTGATGGCCAAGGGGAGACAGTAGGTGTTAATGCTGAGGGCCAATGAGAGACAGTAGGTGTTAATGCTGAGGGCCAATGGGAGACAGTAGGTGTTAATGCTGAGGGCCAATGAGAGACAGTAGGTGTTAATGCTGAGGGCCAAGGGGTGAGTGGGTGTTAATGCTGAGGGCCAAGGGGAGACAGTAGGCGTTAATGCTGAGGGCCAAGGGGAGACAGTAGGTGTTAATGCTGAGGGCCAAGGGGAGACAGTAGGTGTTAATGCTGAGGGCCAAGGGGAGACAGTAGGTGTTAATGCTGAGGGCCAAGGGGAGACAGTAGGTGTTAATGATGAGGGCCAAGGGGATACATTAGGTGTTAATGATGAGGGCCAAAGGGAGAGTGGGTGTTAATGCTGAGGGCCAATGAGAGACAGTAGGTGTTAATGCTGAGGGCCAAGGGGAGACAGTAGGTGTTAATGCTAAGGGAAAGGGGAGACAGTTAGGTGTTAATGTTGAGGTCCAAGGGAGACAGTAGGTGTTAATGCTGAGGGCCAAGGGGAGACAGTAGGTGTTAATGCTGAGGGCCAAGGGGAGACAGTAGGTGTTAATGCTGAGGGCCAAGGGGATACATTAGGTGTTAATGATGAGGGCCAAAGGGAGAGTGGGTGTTAATGCTGAGGGCCAATGAGAGACAGTAGGTGTTAATGCTGAGGGCCAAGGGGAGACAGTAGGTGTTAATGCTAAGGGAAAGGGGAGACAGTAGGTGTTAATGTTGAGGTCCAAGGGGAGACAGTAGGTGTTAATGCTGAGGGACAAGGGGAGACAGTAGGTGTTAATGCTGAGGGCCAAGGGGAGACAGTAGGTGTTAATGCTGAGGGCCAAGGGGAGACAGTAAGTGTTAATGATGAGGGCCAAGGGGAGACAGTAGGTGTTAATGCTGAGGGCCAAGGGGAGAGTCCGTGTTAATGCTGAGGGCCAAGGGGAGACAGTAGGTGTTAATGCTGAGGGCCAAGGGGAGACAGTAGGTGTTAATGCTGAGGGCCAAGGGGAGACAGTAGGTGTTAATGCTGAGGGCCAAGGGGAGACAGTAGGTGTTAATGCTGAGGGCCAAGGGGAGACAGTAGGTGTTAATGATGAGGGCCAAGGGGAGACAGTAGGTGTTAATGATGAGGGCCAAGGGGACACAGTAGGTGTTAATGCTGAGGGCCAAGGGGAGACAGTAGGTGTTAATGCTGAGAGCCAAGGGGAGACAGTAGGTGTTAATGCTGAGGACCAGGGGGAGACAGTAGGTGTTAATGCTGAGGGCCAAGGGGAGACAGTAGGTGTTAATGCTGAGGGCCAAGGGGAGACAGTAGGTGTTAATGATGAGGGCCAAGGGGAGACAGTAGGTGTTAATGCTGAGGGCCAAGGGGAGACAGTAGGTGTTAATGCTGAGGGCCAAGGGGAGACAGTAGGTGTTAATGCTAAGGGCCAAGGGGAGACAGTAGATGTTAATGCTGAGGGCCAAGGGGAGACAATAGGTGTTAATGATTAGGGCCAAGGGGAGACAGTAGGTGTTAATGCTGAGGGCCAAGTGGAGACAGTAGGTGTTAATGCTGTGGGCCAATGAGAGACAGTAGGTGTTAATGCTGAGGGCCAAGGGGAGACAGTAGGTGTTAATGCTGAGGGCCAAGGGGAGACAGTAGGTGTTAATGCTGAGGGCCAAGGGGAGCCAGTAGGTGTTAATGCTGAGGGCCAAGGGGAGACAGTAGGTGTTAATGCTGAGGGCCAAGGGGAGACAGTAGGTGTTAATGATGAGTGCCAAGGGGAGACAGTAGGTGTTAATGATGAGGGCCAAGGGGAGACAGTAGGTGTTAATGATGAGGGCCAAGGGGAGACAGTAGGTGTTAATGCTGAGGGCCATTGAGAGACACCACCACACTTAATGCTTTTTTCTTTTTCTCTCACTCTCTCCACCCTCTACTCTCTCCCTCCTCCCTCCTCTCTCCACAATCTCTCTCTCCTCTCTAATTTCTCTCCTCTGTCCTCTCTCTCTCTTCTCTCTCCTCTCTCTCCTATCATTCCTCTCTCTCTTCTCTCTTTTATCTCTCCTCTTTCTCGACTCTCTCCTCTCTCTCCTCTCTCCCCTCTCCCCTCTATCTCCTCTCTCCTCTTTCTCCCCTCTCTCCCCTCTCCCCTCTCTCTCCTCTGTCCTTTCTCCTCTCTCTCTCCACTCTCTCTCTTCTCTCTCTTCTCTCTCTCTTCTCTCTCCTCTCTTCTCTCACTCTCTCCCTCTCCTCTCTCTCTCCTCTCTCCCCTCTCTCCCCTCTCCCCTCTCTCTCCTCTGTCCTTTCTCCTCCCTCTCTCCACTCTCTCTCTTCTCTCTCTCCTCTCTCTCCTCTCTCCCCTCTCTCCCCTATCCCCTCTCTCTCCTCTCTCTCCACTCTCCTCTCTCTCTCCTCTCTCCTCTATCTCCTCTCTCCTCTCTCTCCTCTCTCCTCTCTCTCTCTCTCTCCTCTCTCCTCTCTCTCCTCTCTCTCTCCTCTATCTCCTCTCTCCTCTCTCTCCACTATCCTCTCTCTCTCCTCTCTCCTCTATCTCCTATCTCCTCTCTCTCCTCTCTCCCCTCTCTTCTCTCTCCTCTCTCTCCTTTCATTTCTCTCTCTCCTCTCTCTCCTCTCCTCTCTCTCCCCTCTCTCTCCTCTATCTCCTCTCTCCTCTCTCTCCTCTCTCTTATATCTCCTCTCTCCTCTGTCCTCTCTCCCCTCTCTCTCCTCTCTCCTCTCTCCTCTCTCTCCTCTCTCCCCTCTATCTCCTCTCTCCTCTCTCTCCTCTCTCTCTCCTCTCTCTCCTCTCTCCTCTATCTCCTCTCTCCTCTCTCTCTCCACTCTCCTCTCTCTCTCTCCACTCTCCTCTATCTCCTCTCTCCCCTCTCTCCCCTATCCCCTCTCTCTCCTCCTCTCCTCTCTCTCTCCTCTCCTCTCTCTCTCTCCTCTCTCCCTCTCTCCTCTCTCCTCTCTCTCCTCTCTCTCTCTCTCTCTCTCCTCTCTCTCCACTATCCTCTCTCTCTCCTCTCTCCTCTATCTCCTCTCTCCTCTCTCTCCTCTCTCCCCTCTCTTCTCTCCCCTCTCTCTCCTTTCATTTCTCTCTCTCCTCTCTCTCCTCTCCTCTCTCTCCCTCTCTCTCCTCTATCTCCTCTCTCCTCTCTCTCCTCTCTCTTATATCTCCTCTCTCCTCTCTCCTCTCTCCCCTCTCTCTCCTCTCTCTCCTCTCTCTCCTCTCTCCCTCTATCTCCTCTCTCCCTCTCTCTCCTCTCTCTCTCCTCTCTCTCCTCTCTCCTCTCATCTCCTCTCTCCTCTCTCTCTCCACTCTCTCTCTCTCTCTCCACTCTCCTCTATCTCCTCTCTCCTCTCTCTCCTCTATCTCCTCTCTCTCCTCTCCCTCTCTCTCTCCTCTCTCCCCTCTCCCCTCTCTCTCCTCTCTCCCCTCTCTCTCTCCACTCTCCTCTCTCTCTCCTCTCTCCTCTATCTCCTCTCTCCTCTCTCTCCTCTCTCCTCTCTCTTCTCTCCCCTCTCTCTCCACTCTCCCCTCTCTCTCCTCTCTCCTCTATATCCTCTCTCCTCTCTCTCCACTCTCCTCTCTCCTCTCTCTCCTCTCTCCTATCTGTCTTTCTCTCTTTCTCACATATACACACCTTCTCCTTCCCCCCTCTAAATATGTTGCCAGTCTGGCCAGTGAGGCCAGTCTCTCTCCTACAGCTCTGAAGAACACTGTTTGGTCACACTTTGGGCTCTTTTAAATCTGTTAAGCTGAAGAGATAGAAATGTAAAGGTAATTTCCAATTGACCCAACATATGAAGCGTTTACCATGAATTTCAATCACGCTATAACTCTGAATTCCACCATGCGGATTGAATAGAGCCCTTTATTTGGATAGTCTGTATAGTCCATCTGTAGATGCTCTACATTATATCAACAAACTATCTGTTGATTAGCAACTGCTGCATAAGGTTACGGTTAGGGTTAGGTTTAGAATAAGGGTTAGGGTTAGGGTTAGGGTTACGGTTAGGGTTAGGTTTAGAATAAGGGTTAGGGTTAGGGTTAGGGTTAAGGTTAGGGTTAGGTTTAGAATAAGGGTTAGGGTTAGGGTTAGGGTTAAGGTTAGGGTTAGGTTTAGAATAAGGGTTAGGGTTAAGGTTAGGGTTAGGTTTAGAATAAGGGTTAGGGTTAGGGTTAGGGTTAGGGTTAAGGTTAGGGTTAGGTTTAGAATAAGGGTTAGGTTTAGGGTTAGGGTTAAGGTTAGGGTTAGGTTTAGAATAAGGGTTAGGGTTAGGGTTAAGGTTAGGGTTAGGTTTAGAATAAGGGTTAGGGTTAAGTTTAGGTTTGGGTTTAGAATAAGGGTTAAGGTGACGGTCAGGTTTAGAATAAGGGTTAAGGTTAGGGCTAGGTTTAGAATATAAAATCAAATCAAATCAAATTTTATTGGCCACATGCGCCAAATACAACAGGTGCAGACATTACAGTGAAATGCTTACTTACAGCCCTTAACCAACAGTGCATTTATTTTTAATAAAAAAGTAAAATAAAACAACAACAAAAAAGTGTTGAGAAAAAAAGAGCAGAAGTAAAATAAAATAACAGTAGGGAGGCTATATATACAGGGGGGTACCGGTGCAGAGTCAATGTGCGGGGGCACCGGCTAGTTGAGGTAGTTGAAGTAATATGTACATGTGGTAGAGTTAAAGTGACTATGCATAAGTAATTAACAGAGTAGCAGCAGCGTAAAAAGATGGGGTGGGGGGGCAGTGCAAATAGTCCGGGTAGCCATGATTAGCTGTTCAGGAGTCTTATGGCTTGGGGGTAGAATCTGTTGAGAAGTCTTTTGGACCTAGACTAGGCACTCCGGTACCGCTTGCCGTGTGGTAGCAGAGAGAACAGTCTATGACTAGGGTGGCTGGGAGTCTTTGACAATTTTGAGGGCCTTCCTCTGACACCGCTTGGTATAGAGGTCCTGGATGGCAGGAAGCTTGGCCCCAGTGATGTACTGGGCCGTACGCACAACCCTCTGTAGTGCCTTGCGGTCGGAGGCCAAGCAGTTGCCATACCAGGCGGTGAAGCAACCAGTCAGGATGCTCTCGATGGTGCAGCTGTAGAATTTTTTGAGGATCTGAGTACCCATGCCAAATCTTTTCAGTCTCCTGAGGGGGAATAGGCTTTGTCGTGCCCTCTTCACGACTGTCTTGGTGTGTTTGGACCATGATAGTGAAGAACTGGACAAAACAACAAGACACTGGCTGAACTTCCCAGCTACCTGGCCCTACTCATCCCATTCTCCAGACAGACAGTGAGGCAGGATGCTGGGTCTGTGGTGCGTGGGTGCCCGACTGGGCATTCTCACTCTGGTGCTGTGCTGCACACTGGCTCCCTTACCTGCACACGCATACATCTATGCTCATTACAGCAATATGACCAACATGTTGTTTGAGGACCTGTCTGCCTCGTTTGGATCATCACTACCCAAAGAGGGACTAATGGGTGTGTTAGTAGAGTCCCGTCCACTCAACGGCTGCACTCCGATAAAACCTCCACCACCTCGGCCCACATCTAGTGATCCCAACACTACCACTACTAAGTACATAGTCCTCATCCGACGCTGTGACTGCAATTTTGATATCAAGGTGCTGCATGCACAGCTGGATTCAGTGCAGCCACCGTTCACAACGTGTACTCAGAGACTCTACTCAACATGTACTCAGAGACTCTACTCAACATGTACTCAGAGACTCTACTCAACATGTACTCAGAGACTCTCTAATGTACTCAGAGACTCTACTCAACATGTACTCAGAGACTCTACTCAACATGTACTCAGAGACTCTACTCAACATGTACTCAGAGACTCTACTCAACATGTACTCAGAGACTCTACTCAACATGTACTCAGAGACTCTACTCAACATGAACTACAGCAATGAAACCATTGCAGAAGAGATTGAGATCCCCTCAGTATTCACCAGCTACTACACCTCCCAAATTCTCAGGACCTTCATCATTCCTGAACAAGGGGCCTATGTGATCCTCAAGCCGGAATTTGCCTTCCCACTCTCGTACTATCTCATCCCCTTCACCGGATTGGTGGGCATGATCATCCTTGTGATGGTTGTCTTCCTGATTGTGCGTTGTGTGCAGTACAGGAAAAGGATGAGGAAAAATAGGCTGACCAAGTTCACTAAAGGTGATGAATATGATGTTTGTGCTATTTGTCTGGATGAAGAGGGAGACAAACTGCGAGTTTTGCCTTGCTCACACGCGTACCACAGCAAGTGTGTGGATCCCTGGCTTACAGGGACTAAGAAAACTTGCCCTGTGTGCAAACAACGTGTAACCCGGCCCAATCCGGAGTACTCTGAGTCCGAGTCTGAGGATGAGAGGGCAAGTGGTCGAGACGAAGAGGGGGGGGAGGGCGAAGCTGACACCGAGCGCACCCCTCTGCTCCGCCCCTCCAACCCAGGCTTCCCCTCTGGCAATCCAGGGGCCTATTCTGCCACTGTCACTACAGTAACCACCGCCCAGTGCCTAGGCTCTCCCACTCACTGTGACTCGCCCATCCTGGGATATGAGGGAGGAGTCAGACTCTGATACTGAGGAGGGAGGGGTGGACTCCCACCCCTCAGACGATGACACTGCCCAGCTCATTGGTAGGGGCACAGTGGGGGTCTGAGAGCCTGGAGGCAGCTGAGATTAAATTACTTTGTGCTAGCTGAAAAGATCCAGTCTTGTCACCCAGTGTGTTTTTATCACACTAAAAAGTTTAACTGGTTTATGGAGCTGTCGCTCAGCCATAGACTTTCTAGAACACTATTGTCACTTAGATTTTTACATATTTTATCAATGTTGCTAGCTCTAAGATGTTAATATAAAGCCACGATTCTGCTACATTTTAGCAGTCCTTTTTAAACCTGTCTAAAACATGAGGCACACATTGATAAGTACAGTAAATCAGTTAAACAGAGACGAAGAGGCGGGGGGAGGGCGAAGCTGACACCGAGCGCACCCCTCGGCACCTTCCGGAGACATTTGAAACCCCACCTCTTTAAGGAATACCTGGGATAGGATAAAGTAATCATTCTACCCCCCCCTTACCCCATCCCACTGGCTATAAGGTGAATGCACCAATTTGTAAGTCACTCTGGATAAGAGCGTCTGCTAAATGACGTAAATGTAAATGTAAATGTATAGTTCGTTGGTGATGTGGACACCAAGGAACTTGAAGCTCTCAACCTGTTCCACTACAGCCCCGTCGATGAGAATGGGTTAAGCTTAAGGTTAGGTTAAGAATAAGGGTTAGGGTATGGGTTAAGGTTAGGGCTAGGGTTAAGGTGATGGTTAGGTTTAGAATAAGGGTTAAGGATAGGGTTAGGTTTATAATAAGAGTTATTGTTACGGTTATGTTTAGAATAAGGGTTAGGGTTAGGTTAGGGTAAGGATAAGGGTTAAGGTTAGGGCTAGGGTTAAGCTTACGGTTGGATTTAGATTAAGGGTTAGGGTAAGGGTAAGGGTTAAGGTTAGGTCTAGGGTTAAGGTGATGGTTAGGTTTATAATAAGGGTAAGGGTTAAGGTGAGGGTTAGGGTTAGGATTATTAACATACTGAATTAATCGTCTGTTAATGGCAATAATCAATGACAATTTGCATATTAAATATACATATAAATTGGTAAACATATGCATAAATATAGCAGCAGTTAACAGGCATAGCCAGAAAGGGAGTGCAATAGTATGCTGCATGCTAGGCCGAAGCTACAACAGGCTAATTTATCAATCGCTACGTAGCATAGCATGGCAAACAAACAGTAGTCATATTTTCAGTGGGAGGCGGTGTGTGTGTGTGTGTGTGTGTGTGTGTGTGTGTGTGTGTGCACAGTGTGGTGCACATGTGCAGAGGCTTAAGGGACGGCCCCATGGGACATTTATCTTTCATCACTGTCATGGTGATTACATCCTCCCCTACACACACAGACACACACACACACACACACACACACACACACACACACACACACACACACACACACACACACACACACACACACACACACACACACACACACACACACACACACACACACACACACACACACACACACACACACATACCCACATACACACACATACCCACATACACACACACACACACACATACACACACACACACACATACCCACACACACACACACACACACACACACACACACACACACACACACACACACACACACACACACACACACACACACACACACACACACACACACACACACACACACACACACACATACACATACACACACACACACACACACACACACACACACACACACACACACATACACACACACACACACACACACACACACACACACACACACACACACACACACACACACACACACACACACACACACACACACACACACCCACACACACAGAGACACCCTCCCCTACATGATACTAGTCACCTGGCAGCGTTGAGCTTCCTATGAGAGGAGTCTGATAAATACTCAGTGTGTTTGTGTTCTGTTAGTGTGTGTGTTCTGTTAGTGTGTGTGTTCTGTTAGTGTGTGTGTTCTGTTAGTGTTAGTGTGTTCTGTTAGTGTTAGTGTGTTCTGTTAGTGTGTGTGTTCTGTTAGTGTGTGTGTGTGTTCTGTTAGTGTGTGTGTGTGTTCTGTTAGTGTTAGTGTGTTCTGTTAGTGTGTGTGTTCTGTTAGTGTGTGTGTTCTGTTAGTGTGTGTGTTCTGTTAGTGTGTGTGTTCTGTTAGTGTGTGTGTGTGTTCTGTTAGTGTGTGTGTTCTGTTAGTGTGTGTGTTCTGTTAGTGTTAGTGTGTTCTGTTAGTGTTAGTGTGTTCTGTTAGTGTGTGTGTTCTGTTAGTGTGTGTGTGTGTTCTGTTAGTGTTAGTGTGTTCTGTTAGTGTGTGTGTTCTGTTAGTGTGTGTGTGTGTTCTGTTAGTGTGTGTGTGTGTTCTGTTAGTGTGTGTGTTCTGTTAGTGTGTGTGTTCTGTTAGTGTGTGTGTGTGTTCTGTTAGGGTTAGTGTGTTCTGTTAGTGTTAGTGTGTTCTGTTAGTGTGTGTGTGTGTTCTGTTAGGGTTAGTGTGTGTTCTGTTAGTGTGTGTGTTCTGTTAGTGTGTGTGTGTGTTCTGTTAGGGTTAGTGTGTGTTCTGTTAGTGTGTGTGTGTGTGTTCTGTTAGTGTGTGTGTGTGTGTTCTGTTAGTGTGTGTGTGTGTTTTGTTTTTAGGGATAGCAGTGTGTTTAGACGACCCTGGGTGGCAACCAGCTCTTCTGTCCTTGTGTGTGTGTTGTGTGTGTGTTGTGTGTGTGTTGTGTGTGTGTTGTGTGTGTGTTGTGTGTGTTTGTGTGTTTAGCTCCACACGTCTCCGTCTTCCCTTTCCCCTCCCCTTTCTCCTCCCCTTTCCCCTCCCCTTTCTTCTCCCCTTTCCTCTCCCCCTTTCTCCTCCCCTTTCTCCTCCCCCTTTCTCCTCCCCTTTCTCCTCCTCTTCCCCTCCCCCTCCCCTTCACCCTCCCCTCCCCCCTCCCCTTCCCCCTCCCCCCACCCCTCCCCTTCACCCTCCCCTCCCCCCTCCCCTTCCCCCTCCCCCCACCCCTCCCCTTCACCCTCCCCCTCCCCCTCCCCTTCCCCCCTCCCCCCCACCCCTCCCCTTCACCCTCCCTCCCCCTCCCCTTCACCCTCCCCTCCCCCCTCCCCTTCCCCCTCCCTTTCCCCTCCCCTTTCTCCCCCTTTCCCCTCCCCTTTCTCCCCCCCCTTTCCCCTTTCCCCCCCTTTCTCCCCTCTGCCTCTGTTCTATTGATGTAGTGGACAATACAGAGGAGAAGGATAACCAGACGAGTCATTCCGGCTTCCCCTTAGATGTATTCTGGTAGTCAACTACACATGTGTGAATAAAGCTTTTTTTTTTTTACTCATTTGAATATCCAAATGTCTGATTATAAGGGCGGCATGCATGAGCACACTCCTTTAGGGGCAGACAGAGAGAGAGGGAGGGAGATGAAAGTAGTCTCCAACTAATGGTTGTGAGTCTGGCTCCACACATCACACACTCTGAAGACTGGTCTGTGTCCCAAATGGCACCCTATTCCCTAGATAGTACACTACTGTTGACCAGGGCCCTATGACACCCTATTCCCTAGATAGTACACTACTGTTGACCAGGGCCTTACAAAGGGCATATGGGATGCAGCCTGGGCTCGGAACACAGTGTAGAGCTGCATCAGTAAACAATGTGATTAACAAACCTAAAAATAACATTCTAGTCTTTCATTTTTTCAAATACATAAAAAACAGTTTATAAACATCCTCTCTGATCAAATGCTAATCCTCTTATTGAGTTTGAAGGAAACTCAGAGTTTAGTTCGAGTTTATTTAGAAGTTTGTGCTCCCAAAAAGTAATGTGGTGAGGATTGATTTATATAAAGAACATCTTTAAAACCTATAAATGTCTCTCTCTCTGCTCTGTTCTCTCTCTGCTCTGTTCTTTCTCTGCTCTGTTTTCTCTCAGTTGTTGTCTCTCTCTCTCTCTCTCTGTTTTCTCTCAGTTGGTGTGTCTCTCTCTCTCTGCTCTTGTTTAGGTCTCTGTTGTTGTGTCCCTCTCTCTCATTGTCTGAGACAGAGTTGATCATCACTCCAGGCAGAGAGGGCACCACAGTTCCAAGTGGAGGCGGAAAAATATCCTTGGGCTGGAGTTTTCCCTTTAACCACGTAAAACCCTGGACCCTAGCTATTCGGTATGACATGGTTATTAATCCGTCTGTCCCACAAGAGCACGTCTTTTTGGATTGGTTCAGAAAATCAATAAAGAATATATAAATAGTAGATTAGCCAGTACTTTTAAAACACACTCCAGTCGAAGTTGAAGTGTATCAGAATTGCAGACCTGGCAGCAGCAGTCCTTTAATATAACACCGTGTGTTTCAGAACACTACATTTATCATTCTAGAACAACACTGGGGAGTCATTCCATCCCTGCGTTCTGAGTACTGATTGAAACACACTGTATTTATCATCCGTGTCAGATATCAGCTCAGTGACAGGATCCTGGATACGAACTGGCAGAGAGACTGTTTCAGAGCTGTATAACACACACACACACACACATACACACACACACACACACACACACACACACACACACACTGTCCCATACCCATGTATAATAACCAGATGATATACTGTCAGTGTACTTATTTATGAATGGAGATGTGATGGCCTGGTCTGTTGGTCTCAATGTGTTGTATTCTGCCTCAGAACTCTGCTCTCATTGGATATCTCTTTGATTCAGCTTCAGAACTCTGCTCTCATTAGATATCTCTTTGATTCTGCCTCAGAACTCTGCTCTCATTGGATATCACTCTGATTCAGCTTCAGAACTCTGCTCTCATTGGATATCTCTTTGATTCTGCCTCAGAACTCTGCTCTCATTGGATATCACTCTGATTCAGCTTCAGAACTCTGCTCTCATTGGACATCTCTCTGATTCAGCTTCAGAACTCTGCTCTCATTGGATATCTCTCTGATTCAGCCTCAGAACTCTGCTCTAGAGTGCGTGTCTTATCAAGCATTCGTCACCTCCGTTTTGAGCGTGTCTCTTGTCTCCGTACTGCTGTGCTGTGCTACTTGGCTACGGTTTTTACTTTTTAAGACCGTTTAATCAATCTTCATTTAACACAATTTACCAACGTCTTAGTTATTTTTTGGTAATTTGTTTTTTCTTGCTCAACTTTTTTCATTCAACTTTTAACTCCGGACGCTTTATCTGGACATGGTTCTACAGGACCCTTTATCTGGACATGGTTCTACAGGACTCTTTATCTGGACATGGTTCTACAGGACGCTTTATCTGGACATGGTTCTACAGGACCCTTTATCTGGACACGGTTCTACAGGACCCTTTATCTGGACATGGTTCTACAGGACCCTTTATCTGGACATGGTTCTACAGGACCCTTTATCTGGACATGGTTCTACAGGACCTCCACCAGCCGAAGCTAAGTAGTAACATTAACCCTATGCCATCTAATTGCAGTCGCTGTACTCATAATATACAGGAGAACTATCGCCTTATGGTGAGGATAGCCGTGTTGCAAGCCCAGCTTCAGATGCAATCGTTAGGCAAGGGCAATGTAAGTAGGAAAGGATGAAACAGTGTCTGTGCCACCAGTAAGTACAGATAGTAGTATAAATCCCCCCCACACAGTCCCCGCAGCCGGACAATTTTCTCAAGGCTTCTGGAAAGAAATGCTGTCAGCATGCTCAACCGGTGTCGCTCATTCAGCCGACAGAAACTTTCAACCGGTTCTCCCCATTAAGAAACGAGTCAGAGTCAGAGGCAGAGACTTCTCAGGTCTCTCCTCCACCCGTTACGGGGTCTGAGTCTGAGGCCGAGCCTTCTCTGGTCTCTCCTCCACCCGTTACGGGGTCTGAGCCTTCTCAGGTCTCTCCTCCACCCGTTACGGGGTCTGAGCCACCGAAGCCTCCCACCATTAGCTCTGACAAATTGAAAACCCAAGTCATTGGCGACTCCATTACCTGCAATATTAGACTTAAAAAGAATCCTCCAGCGATCATACACTGTTTACCAGGGGGCAGGGCTACCGACGTAAAGGCTAATCTGAAGATGGTGCTGGCTAAGTCATAAACTGGTGAGTGTAGATGGTATAGGGATATTGTTATCCACGTCGGCACCAACGATGTTAGGATGAAACAGTCAGAGGTCACCAAGAGCAACATAGCTTCAGCGTGTAAATTAGCTAGAAAGATTTGTCGGCATCGAGTAATTGTCTCTGGCCCCCTCCCAGTTAGGGGGAGTGATGAGCTCTACAGCAGACTCGCACAACTCAATCGCTGGTTGAAAACTGTTTTCTGCCCCTCCTAAAATATAGAATTGTAGATAATTGGCCCTCTTTCTGGGACTCACCCACAAACAGGACCAAGACTGGCCTGCTGAGGATTGACAGACTCCATCCTAGCTGGAGGGGTGCTACAGGACCAAGCCTGGCCTGCTGAGGAGTGATGGACTCCATCCTAGATGGAGGGCTGCTACAGGACCAAGCCTGGCCTGCTGAGGAGTGATGGACTCCATCCTAGCTGGAGGGGTGTTACAGGACCAAGCCTGGCCTGCTGAGGAGTGATGGACTCCATCCTAGCTGGAGGGGTGCTACAGGACCAAGCCTGGCCTGCTGAGGAGTGACGGACTCCATCCTAGCTGGAGGGGTGTTACAGGACCAAGCCTGGCCTGCTGAGGAGTGATGGACTCCATCCTAGCTGGAGGGGTGCTACAGGACCAAGCCTGGCCTGCTGAGGAGTGATGGACTCCATCCTAGATGGAGGGGTGCTACAGGACCAAGCCTGGCCTGCTGAGGAGTGATGGACTCCATCCTAGCTGGAGGGGTGCTCTCATCTTATCTACCAACATAGACAGGGCTCTAACTCCTCTAGCTCCACAATGAGACAGGGTGCAGGCCAGGCAGCAGGCTGTTAGCCAGCCGGACAGCTTAGTGGAGTCTGCCACTAGCACAGTCAGCTTAGTGGAGTCTGCCACTAGCACAGTCAGCTTAGTGGAGTCTGCCACTAGCACAGTCAGCTTAGTGGAGTCTGCCACTAGCACAGTCAGCTTAGTGGAGTCTGCCACTAGCACAGTCAGCTTAGTGGAGTCTACCACTAGCACAGTCAGTGTAGTCAGCTCAGTCTGCCACTAGCACAGTCAGTTTGTGGTCCTGTAGCTAAGCTGGTAGAGCACAGCACTTGTAATGCCAAGGGTAGTGGGTTCGATCCCCGGGACCACCCATACACAAAAAATGTATGCACGCATGACTGTAAGTTGCTTTGGATAAAAGCGTCTGCTAATGCTAAATGGCATTTTATATATTACAGTGGGGGGAAAAAAGTATTTAGTCAGCCACCAATTGTGCAAGTTCTCCCACTTAAAAAGATGAGAGAGGCCTGTAATTTTCATCATAGGTACACGTCAACTATGACAGACAAATTGAGAAAAAAAAACCCAGAATATCACATTGTAGGATTTGTAATGAATTTATTTGCAAATTATGGTGGAAAATAAGTATTTGGTCACCTACAAACAAGCAAGATTTCTGGCTCTCACAGACCTGTAACTTTTTCTTTAAGAGGCTCCTCTGTCCTCCACTCGTTACCTGTATTAATGGCACCTGTTTGAACTTGTTATCAGTATAAAAGACACCTGTCCACAACCTCAAACAGTCACACTCCAAACTCCACTATGGCCAAGACCAAAGAGCTGTCAAAGGACACCAGAAACAAAATTGTAGACCTGCACCAGGCTGGGAAGACTGAATCTGCAATAGATAAGCAGCTTGGTTTGAAGAAATCAACTGTGGGAGCAATTATTAGGAAATGGAAGACATACAAGACCACTGATAATCTCCCTCGATCTGGGGCTCCACGCAAGATCTCACCCAGTGGGGTCAAAATGATCACAAGAACGGTGAGCAAAAATCCCAGAACCACACGGGGGGACCTAGTGAATGACCTGCAGAGAGCTGGGACCAAAGTAACAAAGCCTACCATCAGTAACACACTACGCCGCCAGGGACTCAAATCCTGCAGTGCCAGACGTGTCCCCCTGCTTAAGCCAGTATATGTCCAGGCCCGTCTGAAGTTTGCTAGAGTGCATTTGGATGATCCAGAAGAGGATTGGGAGAATGTCATATGGTCAGATGAAACCAAAATATAACTTTTTGTTAAAAAGTCAACTCGTCATGTTTGGAGGACAAAGAATGCTGAGTTGCATCCAAAGAACACCATACCTACTGTGAAGCATGGGGGTGGAAACATCATGCTTTGGGGCTGTTTTTCTGCAAAGGGACCAGGACGACTGATACGTGTAAAGGAAAGAATGAATGGGGCCATGTATCGTGAGATTTTGAGTGAAAACCTCCTTCCATCAGCAAGGGCATTGAAGATGAAACGTGGCTGGGTCTTTCAGCATGACAATGATCCCAAACACACCGCCCGGGCAACGAAGGAGTGGCTTCGTAACGAGCATTTCAAGGTCCTGGAGTGGCCTAGACAGTCTCCAGATCTCAACCCCATAGAAAATCTTTAGAGGGAGTTGAAAGTCCGTGTTGCCCAGCGACAGCCCCAAAACATCACTGCTCTCGAGGAGATCTGCATGGAGGAATGGGCCAAAATACCAGCAACAGTGTGTGAAAACCTTGTGAAGACTTACAGAAAACGTTTGACCTGTGTCATTTCCAACAAAGGGTATATAACAAAGTATTGAGAAACTTTTGTTATTGACCAAATACTTATTTTCCACCATAATTTGCAAATAAATTCATTAAAAATCCTACAATGTGATTTTCTGGATTTTTTTTCTCATTTTGTCTGTCATAGTTGACGTGTACCTATGATGAAAATTACAGGCCTCTCTCATCTTTTTAAGTGGGCGAACTTGCACAATTGGTGGCTGACTAAATACCTTTTTTCCCCACTGTATATATTATATTATAGTCAGCTCAGCTATCCCCATTGAGACCACGTCTGTGCCTCAATCTAGGTTGAGCAAAACTAAACATGGCGGTGTTCGCCTTAGCAATCTCACTGGAATAAAGACCTACTCCATTCCTGTCATTATTGAAAGAGATTGTGATAATATCTCAAAAATAAAATATTTATTAAATAATATTAATAATAATAGGGCTACTTAATGTTAGATCCCTCACTTCCAAGGCATCATAGTCAATGAACTGATCACTGATCATAATCTTGATGTGATTGGCCTGACTGAAACATGGCTTAAGCCTGATGAACTGACTGTGTTAAATGAAGCCTCTCATCCTGGATACACTAGTGACCATATCCCAAAGGCGGAGGTGTTGCTAACATTTACGACAGCAAATTTCAATTTACCCCCCAAAAAACACTGCTTTTTCGTCTTTTGAGCTTCTAGTCATGAAATCTATGCAGCCTACTCAATCACTTTTTATAGCTACTGTTTACAGGCCTCTTGGGCCGTATACAGAGTTCCTCACTGAGTTCCCTGAATTCCTATCGGACCTTCTAGTCATGGCAGATAATATTCTAATTTTTGGTGACTTTAATATTCAAATGGAAAAGTCCACAGACCCACTCCAAAAAGCTTTCGGAGCCATCATCGACTCAGTGGGATTTGTCCAACACGTCTCCGGGCCTACTCATTGCCACAGTCATACCCTGGATCTAGTTTTGTCCCGTGGAATAAATATTGTGGATCTAAATCTTTTTCCTCATAACCCTGGACTATCGGACCACCATCTTATTACGTTTGCAATCGTAACAAATAATCTGCTCAGACCCCAAACAAGGACCATCAAAAGCTGTGCTATATCTTCTTGGACATCCCAAAGATTCCTAGAGGCCCTTCCAGACTCCCTCCACCTACTCAAGGACGTCGGAGTATAAAAATCAGTTAACCACCTAACTGAGGATCTAAATTTAACCTTGCGTAATACCCTAGATGCAGTCGCACCCCTAAAAACAAAAAATTTGCTCGCTGGTATACACAAAATAACTGAGCCCTGAAGCAAGCTTCCAGAAAATTGGAACGGAAATGGTGCTCCACCAAACTGGAAGTCTTCCGACTAGCTTGGAAAGAAAGTACAGAGCAATATCGAAGAGCCCTCACTGCTGCTCGATCAGCCTATTTTTCCAACCTAATTGAGGAGAATAAGAACAATCCAAAATATATATTTGATACTGTCGCAAAGCTAACTAAAAAGCAGCATTCAACAAGAGAGGATGGCTTTCACTTCAGCAGTGATGAATTCATTAACTTCTTCGACGAAAAGATCATGATCATTAGAAAGAAAATTACGGACTCCTCTTTGAATCTGCATTTCTTTTTCGAATCTCAGCTGTCCTGAGTCTGCACAGAGTTTTTTAATTCTGTATTTCTTGACACATTAATGGAAATAGTCCTGGCCTCTAAACCTTCAAGCTGCATACTGGACCCTATTCCAACTAATCTACTGAAAGAGCTACTTCCTGTGCTTGGCCCTCCTATGTTGAACATAATAAATGGCTCCCTCTCCACTGGATGTGAACCAAACTCACTAAAAGTGGCAGTAATAAAGCCTCTCTTGAAAAAGCCAAACCTTGACCCAGAAAATGTTAAAAACTATCGGCCTATATCGAATCTCTCATTCCTCTCAAAGATTTTAGAAAAAGCTGTTGTGCAGCAACTCACTGCCTTCCTGAAGACAAATAATGTATAAGAAATGCTTCAGTCTGGTTTTAGACCCCATCATAGCACTGAGACTGCACTCGTGAAGGTGGTAAATGACCTTTTAATGGCGTCAGACCAAGGCTCTGCATCTGTCCTCTTGCTCCTAGACCTTAGTGCTGCTTTTGACACCATCGATCACCACATTCTTTTGGAGAGATTGGAAACCTTAATTGGTCTACAAGGACAACTTCTTGCTTGGTTTAGATTTTATCTGTCGGAAAGATATCAGTTTGTCTCTGTGGACAGTTTGTCCTCTGACAAATCAATTGTAAGTTTCGGTGTTCCTCAAGGTTCCAATTTAAGACCACTATTGTTTTCACTATATATTTAACCTCTTGGTGATGTCATTCGGAAACACAATGTCAACTTTCACTGCTATGCAGACGACACACAGCTGTACATTTCAATAAAACATGGTGAAGCTCCAAAATTGCCTTCCCTGGAAGCCTGTTTCAGACATAAGAAAGTGGATGGCGGCATTTTTTTTTCTTTTAAACTGGAACAAAACAGAGATGCTAGTTCTAGGTCCCAAGAAACAAAGATATCTTCTGTTGGATCTGACAATTAATCATGAAAAAAAAACTGTGAAGGACCTCGGCGTTACTCTGGACACTGATCTCTCTTTTGACGAACATATCAAGAATAATTCAAGGACAACTTTTTTCCATCTTCATAACATTGTAAAAATCAGAAACTTTTTGTCCAAATATGATGCAGAAAATCTAATCTATGCTTTTGTCACTTCTAGATTAGACTACTGCAATGCTCTACTCTATGCTCTGCCCGGACAAAGATATAATAAAATAAATAAATTAAAACAAACAAGTTAGTGCTAAACACGGCTGCTAGAATCCTGACTAGAACCAAAATGTTTTATCATATTACTCCAGTGCTAGCCACTGGCTTCCTGTTAAGGCTAGGGCTGATTTCAAGGTTTTACTGCTAACCTACTGTCAAGTTCTGCGTGATTTCTGGCTGACCACAGCTCTGCCCAAACTAGAAAACGGCTTTATCCTTGATGAACGCAAAGGACAACTCAAAACTGTTCACTTTATGATTTTTTATTGTCATAAAGATGGAACAGAATAGGTTGATAACCTTCAAACCACACAAACAAAAACCCATGGATTAGTTACAAATAACTCTCAATTCCACTTTCTCAAAAATAAGCATAAACTAATGTTACTGAATCCTCAAACCTAACCAAACAATCATTTCATCATTTAGATTAACCTAGGATCATTGCAAGTTAATAATTAAATATCAATATCATAATTAAACATTTAACAATACACATGATTATAGTAACGTTACTGTCAAGTTCTACGTTCACATAATGAAGTCTTCACTATTTAATTTAATTAATAATTGTATTGTATGTTACAACCAAACCAAAAGGGCATATAGAAGCATGAATTCACAACACATTCTGTCCTACCAGTTGCGTCTTTGGATGATCAGGAGCTGTGGTCATTGGTATCTCTTCTCAGGAATGAGTGAGAGCCAAGTAAGCTTTTTACCAAACATTTCGATGCCATGCACATGCACTGCTTGTGGGTGCGCAGGTTAATATGGTCCCCAGAGCACTTCCTGGTGGTTGGTTTCAACAGCTCCGGTTGCATGGTTGCCCCCTGCAGGTTGGGAGTGCTTTGAGCACCCTGGGTGGATTTAGGCTTGAGTGCTCGGTATAGCTTGTAGTCAGGAATTGACACAACACCTCCCCACTTGACCTCCTGGTTCTTCAACCCAAGGAGGTCACACAGAACTGTGATGTGTTGGATTCAGTTACTCTATTTTTGATCCTGTTGCTGCTGCTCTTCAACTGGAAGCAAGACAACTATCCGTCTGACATCCCTGTGAAGAACTGTTGCTGGTATCTTGATTGAATGTTTTTCCATCCTTTTAGTGGGCTTCACAGTTGCGACTGGGTAGCTGGGGAAGGATCGGAGATATACATCCCTCACGATTCCCTTCTTGTCAGTGTTAACGTCAATAACTCTGGCAAGCCTGTACTGACCTCTCAAGGCGTTCTGGTCGGCCAGCCAGACGACATCTCCAATTGCCACATTCCTGTGAGCGGTGTGCCACTTGGTCCGGACAAACAGGTTTGGTCCGGCTAACTGACTCCATTTCCTCCAGAATCGGTCAACTTCTGTTTGGATGGTTCTTAATCTCTTGTAGGAGTAACCTTCAAAGTCAAAGGTCCCTGGATCTCCTCTGGGTCCGGTTCGTCCGAGTAGAAGTGAATTTGGGCTAATGTATTCTACACAGTCCTCTCTGCTCTGAGTCCTGGCATCAATAGGCCGCTCATTGGCAAGGTTGGAAGCCATATAAAGGAAAGTCTGAAATTCCCCCCATGTGAGGACTCCATTACCTCCCAGATTGTGTAAAGCCCGCTTCACAGTTCGGACAGCGGCTTCAGCAGCTCCGTTTCTGTGAGGTGAGTCTGCTGGATGGATCCTCCAGCTCCATTCTGTGCCATGCTTGGAAACGTCGTTTTCAAGCTTCGACTTCTCCAGCCGGTCCAGAAACATGTAGAGTTCCTTGAGGGCAGGTCTGGCTCCGACAAAGTTTTTTCAGGATCCGACCACAATTTCCTTGGATGCCCTCTCAGTGCCGTAAATCTTTGGTAGGCTAACAGGAAGCCTTCAGCTGACTGGTCGCTGACAAGGTCTGTGTGCATAGCTCTTGACACCATGCAGCAAAAGACAATTCCCCACACCTTAAGTTTCACCTTCTTTCTCACCTCATCCTTCACTTCATAAGGTCCAAATAAGTCCACTGTGGTGTACTCAAAGGGATTGGCTGGTGTTATTCTCTCCGATGGAAGGTCACTCATGATCTGTTGGCATCTCCGGGCCTTAAGTTTCCTGCATGTCACACAGTTATCCACGATCTTTTGAGCTAGTTTCCGGCCTCTTACCACCCACGCTTTCCTTCTCATCCGGAGGAGTGTGCCTGCGATGTCTTCATGATTTGTCTTGTGGGCTTCTTGAGCTAGAAGGGGAGGATACCCATGACGTGCAGGGCAAGATTGGTACTGCAGTTTTTTCTTCATTAAAGATTTGGAATCTTCCTCCACAGAGCAAGAGTCCAGTGTTTTCCTCTTTGACCACAGCAAGCCTGCTGAGTGTGGTGTCTGGCCAGGTTACATCCTTTTGGGCTGCAAGGAAGAGATCCTTGAGTGCATCTTCACACTCCATGATGGTAAGTGTAGCTTTCTTGATTCTGGACTTGATCTCAAGAGCTGAAGGAATTTCCTTTTTCTTTGGCTTGCTTGTGGTGGTGGTCTTGGCTAGCATTTCTTTCCACCTTGTGGCAGCTCTCCACACCCAGGCAATGACTCTTGTCAACCTGGTTAAACTGCTGAACTTGCTGATGTTAAGGATATTCCCCACTGAATAACCAGAAGGTGGTCTTTGGACTTGGATTTGGTGCCCTCTTCCATTAGGGCTGCTTTGCAGGTCTTTACCTTTGTCAGAGGTTGGAGATATTGGTATACGTGGAGCATGTTGGATCTTTTTCCCCACCTGCGCTCGGGTCAGTGCTGCTGTAAAACATTTCCTTTGGAGCTTGTTTATGCCTTCTTTGGCATCTGCAGCGACTTCTTTGGCTGACTTTGTCGGCCAATCCTCTACAGGTCGTTTCAGAAACTCTGGGCCGTTCTGCCACACAGAGTTCTCTTTGAGGTCCTCTGGGGTTGCTCCTCTTGTCATGAGGTCAGCAATGTTTTGCTCACCTGGAATCCATCTCCAGTCCTCAACTGATGTTGACTTCTGGATCTCTCCCACTCTGTTTGCAAAAAAGGTCTGGTACCCATAACTGTCCCTTTGGATTGCACCCAGCACAGTTTGACTATCTAACAGATGGATCCAACGTCCTACTTGCATCCGACTGTGCTTTTCAATGTATTTCCTGAGTCTTGCAGCGAACACAGCACCACAGACTTCAGCCTTCACTGGTTCTCCCTTTTGGTCAAGTGGTGTAAGCTTGGCTTTGGACTCAACAAGTCGGACCAGGATGCCTTGCTCGGTCTCCCACCTGAAGTATGCCACTGCTCCATAACTCTGGTCGCTCCCATCTGAGAATGTTATTCCCCAGGGTTCTCCAATCCTTTTGACTGGAGTCAGGCTTCTATGGAAGGTAATTTGGTTGAGGTGTCTGTATTCCTCAAACAGGCGGATTGCTTCTCCTCTAAGTTTCTCAGACAGAGGTGTGTCCCATGTGTCTCTTGTTAGAGCTTTGCCTCCAGTTTCTTGGAATGCTTTTCTGACTAAAATGGCTCCTTTCTGTTTGGCAGGTGTTGCAAGGCCTATTGGGTCATACAAACTAGCTACTTGGCTAAGCAGTTGCCTTCTGGTCAGTGGGTTTGGAGTTTTCATTCTCACTTCCTCTCCAACGAGATCTTGACTGATCCTCATCTTCTTTTGTCTCTTTGAGAAGTTTATCGAGGTCATGAGGTACAGTTTGTCTGATTCGACTAAATAACCAACTCCAAGGGCTCTGTTGTCTCCTTCTCTCACTTGGTTGGGGAGGATGAAGACTTCATCTGATGATGTTGGATGTTCTGATGTAGATGTTTGCCTCCCACTTTGGCCTGATCGGACCCACGGCTTGAGGAAGAATCCACCTGCCTTTAGGATTTCTTCGACTTTTTTGGTGGTTCCGTCTAGCTTTTCCAGGTCATTATGGGATGTCAGGATGTCATCTACGTAGGAATCCTCTTCAAGGACCCTCCGTTCCTCTTTCAGATGTGTGAACATGGGCAACTTCGCTGTTTCTCTCATGGCTAGTTGTGCGATACACCCTGCTGGTCGATCGCCCATGTTGACCCTGGTGATGGCATATTCCTCAATGTCCCCATCATCACCGTCTCTCCAGAGGAATCTATGGAGGTGCATCTCCAGGTCTTCGAGCCACACAGAATTGTACATCTTTTTGATGTCGCCGAGAGCAGCATGGATTCCTCTCCTGAACCTTAGCAGTACCGCTCGAATAGGATTAAGTACATCAGGCCCTTTCAGAAGAAGGTTATTCATGCTGCTTCCTCTAAACCTCTGGCTGCTGTTCCATACCAGTCGGACAGGTGTAGTTATAGAGTGTGGGTTTGGTGCTATCAAGTGACTGACGTACCATACTGGACCTTTCCAGTCGGCAATGGTCTTTCTAGTGAGTTTCTTTGCTGCCTTCCTTTCCACCATCTCATGAACTTGAGTTGTGTATGCTGCACGCCAATCTGGTTCTCTCTTGAGTTGTTTCTCCGTCCTCAGAAACGTGGCTTCCACTGCGCTTCTGTTGTTGGGCAGGGAACTTGGATCTTCAATCCAAGGGTCTTTTGTGTCCCAGTGAGGCTCCTGACTATGCACATCTGACTCCACGTAACTGAGACCTTGCCTGATTATCTCAAGCTCTCTTTCTTCACTAAGAGTCATGTCTTTTCCTCCTGGTTGACAGTTACCACAACGACATCCTCCACACATGGGTTCACAGGCCGCACCAATGCTGTCCCACTTCCACCAGTCCAAGAACTCTTTGCCAATCACAGTGGTTTTAGTTTCAGCTCTAGATTCTTGCATCTCAGCAATTTCTTGATACTTTGCTGCTGTGATTCTCATAGATCGTGCAAAATGAGTTTCAGAATTGTGCAGGGCCATGTCCACTACTTCACAGAGGTCTGGATGTGCTCCTCCAACGGTCTTTCCTAAAGGGCTCTCCCACAGGACAAGATCTCCTACTACCTTTACTCTCTGTGGAGCAAGTCTTCCTTCCCGGTGGCTTATGAGAAGCTCAACATGTTCTGGTCTGTGAAGGTCTTCCAGGTTGGTATCGGGGAAGAACTTCTTGAGGTGTTGTGCTTTGATTGCTCTGTGAACTTTTGCAATCTCATCCAACCCATAACAGATCAGCTCATGAGCTTTCTCCGTGCCTCTTGGTGTCTTGACTCTCACCTTGAGTAAGTATCTTTTGGTCTTCACCTTCATGGCCATGCCTCCAACTCCATGGACGACTAGTGTGATCCTTTCACTTGAAGCTTCCAGTCTCCTGGCGGCTGTGTGAGTGATGTAGTTGGTGTCTGATGCTAAGTCAATGAGAGTTCCAATTTTCTGCCCTGCGTTAGTAGTTACTTCGAGAAGCATAAGAATAACTGGTAATTCACGTGTGCTTGAGTCCATTACCCCAGGAAGGCTTCCTCCAGTGCAGTGTGATTTTGCCATGTTGGTGAAAGCATTCCTGAATTTTTCTGCCACGTCCGGGGTGAGCTCACATATTAATCTCTCTTGCTCCTCTGTGAATGTTTGCCTCCTGGTGCTGGGTTTTTCCACTTTCACGTATTCTTTTCTCTTAGCCCCTCCTTTAAGCAGAGAAAGAAATGGTGATCCGAGGAGCTTCCTCTTTTGCAGTCTCTGTTTCTGCAAAGGTAAGTGTCCGTACATTCCTCATCCTCCCCATGACATCTGAGGCATCTTCTGCATGCTCCCAGTCTTTCGACAGCATTCAGCTTCTCACTAGGCTTTAGTTCTTTGAACTGCTTACAAAAGAAAATCTTCTCACGGTGCTTTTCATCTCCACACACAACGCATCCTCCCTTTCTCGTGGACCTTGTGGAAGCATACCGCTTCTCCGGGTACGTAGCTTTCTTTTCAGGGTTTTCACTTACACCCAACTGGTCTAGTTTCTCCAGTATGTCCTCTTGTGTCTTTAAAAATCTTAGAAGCCTGTCGAAGTGATTGTCAGGTGTGACTCCATTTCTTGGGTTGACCATGAATGTCAGCCAGTCCCTCTTCATGTTATCCGGCAGCTTGCTCTCTATGGATCTGATGACAAGGGGATTCTTTATGGCTCCACTGCTTTCGAGCTCCGTGAGGTCATTCAGGGCCTTTTCCACAGCTTGAATCAGGTCAATACCCTTCCTTGGTTGGTGTGACTTTAAAGGAGGGATCCTCTCCAGGTCCTCAATTATCTCCAAAGCAATTGTTGGCTTGTTTCCATACCGGTTTTGGAGTACTCTAAACATGTCTTCAGCACTGTTATATGATGACAGGCGCAGGTCTCTACATATTCTCTCGTCCACACTGTCAAGAAGTTGAAACTTCTTCACCTCCACTGAACCAGTCGGCTCTCCCTGCTTTTGCAGGCTCTCCCAGTCTTTCCTCCATCTGTGGAAATTCCTCCTAAGCCCAGTGAATTTAGGTAGACTGGTTGGTTTTATTCTCACCACTGGTTGTGGGACTGCTCTTGGTTGAAGCTCTGTAGGTCTTCTGTCCTCTTCTGCAATTCTCTGTGCGATGAGGAATTCTGTTCTTTTGGCCTCGAGGTTACTGCCGAATATTCTCAGATCTTTTACTCTGCCTTTCAGATCTGCAGTCCCATCGTGTGGGACCCATTTTTCCCAGTCTTTCAGGCTTCCACTTGCATCATGGATTAGCTTCCTCGCTCTTTCCAGCTGTAGTTCATAGCCGTCCCTGTTAATAGCAGTGACGGGGGTTTCTTTGGCTCTGTCACAGGCTTTCTCCGCTTCTTGGATTGCAAAGTCTACCTCCTCTTTACCGTATCTTGGCCAGAGGTTGAATTGGACTGCCTCTCGGAATTATGATATTGATATTTAATTATTAACTTGCAATGATCCTAGGTTAATCTAAATGATGAAATGATTGTTTGGTTAGGTTTGAGGATTCAGTAACATTAGTTTATGCTTATTTTTGAGAAAGTGGAATTGAGAGTTATTTGTAACTAATCCATGGGTTTTTGTTTGTGTGGTTTGATGGTTATCAACTGTCAAGTTCTGCGTGATTTCTGGCTGACCACAGCTCTGCCCAAACTTGAAAACGGCTTTATCCTTGATGAACGCAAAGGACAACTCAAAACTGTTCACTTTATGATTTTTTATTGTCATAAAGATGGAACAGAATAGGTTGATAACCTTCAAACCACACAAACAAAAACCCATGGATTAGTTACAAATAACTCTCAATTCCACTTTCTCAAAAATAAGCATAAACTAATGTTACTGAATCCTCAAACCTAACCAAACAATCATTTCATCATTTAGATTAACCTAGGATCATTGCAAGTTAATAATTAAATATCAATATCATAATTAAACATTTAACAATACACATGATTATAGTAACGTTACTGTCAAGTTCTACGTTCACATAATGAAGTCTTCACTATTTAATTAAATTAATAATTGTATTGTATGTTACAACCAAACCAAAAGGGCATATAGAAGCATGAATTCACAACACATTCTGTCCTACCAGTTGCGTCTTTGGATGATCAGGAGCTGTGGTCATTGGTATCTCTTCTCAGGAATGAGTGAGAGCCAAGTAAGCTTTTTACCAAACATTTCGATGCCATGCACATGCACTGCTTGTGGGTGCGCAGGTTAATATGGTCCCCAGAGCACTTCCTGGTGGTTTGTTTCAACAGCTCCGGTTGCATGGTTGCCCCCTGCAGGTTGGGAGTGCTTTGAGCACCCTGGGTGGATTTAGGCTTGAGTGCTCGGTATAGCTTGTAGTCAGGAATTGACACAACACCTACAAAGCATTACATGGACTTGCTCCTACCTATCTCTCTGATTTGGTCCTGCCGTACATACCTACACGTACGCTATGGTCACAAGACGCAGGCCTCCTTATTGTCCCTAGAATTTCTAAGCAAACAGCTGGAGGCAGGGCTTTCTCCTATAGAGCTCCATTTTTATTGAATGGTCTGCCTATCCATGTGAGAGACGCGGACTCAGTCTCGACCTTTAAGTCTTTACTGAAGACTCATCTCTTCAGTAGGTCCTATGATTGAGTGTAGTCTGGCCGAGGGGTGCAAAGGTGAACGGCAAGGCACTGGAGCGACGAACCGCCCTTGCTGTCTCTGCCTGGCCTGCTCCCCTCTCTCCACTGGGATTCTCTGCCTCTGACCCTTTTACGGGAGCTGAGTCACTGGCTTACTAGTGCTCTTCCATGCCGTCCCTAGGAGGGGTGCGCCACTTGAGTGGGTTGAGTCACTGACGTGATCTTCCTGTCCGGTTTGTCGCCCCATCTGGCTCGTGCATTCGAGTAGATCTTTGTGGGCTATACTCAGCCTTGTCTCAGGGTAGTAGGTTGGTGGTCTGTTGATATCCCTCTGGTGGTGTGGGGGCTGTGCTTTGGCAAAGTGGGTGGGGTTATATCCTGCCTGGTTGGCCCTGTCCGGGGGTGTCGTCAGACGGGCCACAGTGTCTCCCAACCCCCCCTGTCTCAGCCTCCAGTGTCTATGATGCAATAGTCTATGTGCCGGGGCGCTAGGGTCAGTTTGTCATATCTGGTGTTATTCTCCTGTCTTATCTGGTGTCCTGTGCGAATTTAAGTATGCTCCCTCTAATTCTCTCTCTCTACCTCTCTCCCTCCCCTCCCGGAGGACCTGAGCCCTAGGACCATGCCTCAGGACTACCTGGCCTGATGACTCCTTGCTGTCCCCAGTCCACCTGGTCGTGCTGCTGCTCCAGTTTCAACTGTTCTGCCTGCGGCTATGGAACCCTGACCTGTACACTGGACGTGCTACCTTGTCCCAGACCTGCTGTTTTCAACTCTCTCTCTCTACCGCACCTGCTATTTCAACCTCTAAATGCCAGGCTATGAAAAGCCAAGTTACATTTACTCCTGATGTACTGATTTGTTGCAACCTCTACAACCACTGTGATTATTATCTGACCAGGCTGGTCATCTATGAACGTTTGAACATCTTGGAGAAAGATCTGGCCTTAATGGCCATGTACTGTTATAATCTCCACCCGGACAGCCAGAAGGGGACTGGCCGCCCCTCAGAGCCTGTTTCCTCTCTAGATTTCTTCTTAGGTTTCTGCCTGATGTAGAAAGGGCTTTATAAATACATTTTATTGATTGATTGATTGATATCTCTCTGATTCTGCCTCAGATCTCTGCTCTCATTGGATATCTCTCTGATTCTGCCTCAGAAGTCTGCTCTCATTGGATCATTGGACCCGACAGCGAGTACAGTCGTCCCCGGAGCGGAGTGGTGCCTGGGAGAAGGTCAATTCTGCAGTCGTAGGGTCGGTGCGGTGGAAGCGAAGTGTCCCGGGCCTTACTGAACACCTCCCGGAGGTCCTGGTACTCTGCAGGAATGGCGGAGAGATCCGAGGCAACTTTCCAGCCCGCAGGAAGACACTGCACTGACTTCAAGCAATGAGCCCATTATGGCACCACCAGCTGAAGCCAAGAGAAACTCAATACCACTGGAACCTTAGGAGACTTAATTAGTTGCATCGGGACAGCCTAGCTCTGCCTAGTTGCATCGGCTCAGAACTCAGGTGAATCTACTTCTGAGACTCTTGGAGGAACTCGGGTAGCCTCGGGTTCTCTCGGCCGGCAACGGAGCCGTCGGGGACGCGGTGGAATCGGACTTCCTCTCCTTCTTTCGTTCCCGTAGTCGCCCATTGATCCGAATGGTCAAGGCGATGAGTGAGTCGAGATCCGTCGGTAGTTCCCGGGCTGCAAGCTCGTCCTTTACTTCCTCCGATACTCCGCGCAGGAACGTGTCGAACAGCGCCTCTGGGTTCCAGGCACACTCAGCTGCTAACGTGCGGAAATCCACCGCATAGTCTGCCACACAGTGGGATTCTTGCCAAAGCTGGAGTAACTTCCTGGCAGCCTCTCTCCTGGACAATGGAGCATCGAAAACCCTCTTTACCTCCTGCATGAACTCCTCCAGACTGAAGCATACTGCCGACTGTTGTTCCCACTCTGCCGTAGCTCAGCCGAGAGCCCTCCCGGAAATCAGCGTGATGAGGCTATCTTAGAGTGGTCTGAGGAGAAGGAGGAGGGCTGTAGCTCGATGATGAGCGAACACTGAGCGAGAAATGCCCGACAGGTTCCTGACTCTCCAGCGAAGCGTTGCGGGGGAGGTAAGCGGGGATCTCGGGAAACCGCGGTGGCCGAGGAGGCCACGCTGCTAACAGCCGGGTTACTGAGGGACTGGGAGGTTACTGTCGTGGTAGGCTGCCTAACAGACAACCCACGGAATTGCTCCAGCAATGTGTTAAACGCTCGGTCTTGGCATTCGGCCAAGGTCTGGAACCATTCCATGAGACCACGAAGCAACTCCTTGTGCCTTCCAATGGTGGCTCCTTGGGAGGAGATGGCGTTGCGGAGTTGGTCCGAGTCTGCTGGCCATTCATGGCCAGTTTGTACTATCACGTTTTAGGAGAAGAATCAGTGGCAGACAGTGTCGAAGTAACAAAAGTTTATTACAAAAACAGGGGACAAATGACAGGTCAAGGGCAGGCAGAGGTCAGTAATCCAGATCAGAAGCCAAAAGGTACAGAGCGGCATGCAGGCTCAGGGTCAGGGCAGGCAGAG
The DNA here is from genome assembly GCF_020615455.1 of Coregonus clupeaformis. NCBI lineage: Eukaryota > Metazoa > Chordata > Actinopteri > Salmoniformes > Salmonidae > Coregonus > Coregonus clupeaformis. The sequence goes on along the minus strand of NC_059224.1, from coordinate 3,986,387 downwards.
GTCAATAATCCAGGGTGGTGTGACAAGGTACAGAACGGCAGGCAGGCTCAGGGCAGGCAGAGGTCAATAATCCAGGGTGGTGTGACAAGGTACAGAACGGCAGGCAGGCTCAGGGTCAGGGCAGGCAGAGGTCAATAATCCAGGGTGGTGTGACAAGGTACAGAACGGCAGGCAGGGTCAGGGTCAGGGCAGGCAGAATGGTCAAAACCAGGAAAACTAGAAAACAGGAACTTGAGAAAGACAGCAGCAAGGGGAAAACCGCTGGTAGGCTTGAAGAAACAAAACGAACTGGCAACAGACAAACAGAGAACACAGGTATAAATACACTGGGGATAATCGGGAAGATGGGAGACACCTGGAGGGGGGTGGAGACAATCACAAAGACAGGTGAAACAGATCAGGGTGTGACACTAACTTGTATTGACTCAGGGGGTTGAATATTTATTTAATGAAGATGTGTTAGTGTTTTCAGTTTTATTTTCTACAAATATTATAATTTTTCGCAATGATCTTTATGTGAAAGACCACAAGAAGAGAGGATAAGATGATGGGTTAGTGAGGATGGAGGGAGGCCAGATAGTTAGAGTTAATTTCCACAACACAACACTCTGCTGCTGATGAGATGAATAACCAACATCATTACAAACTACTGACGTCAAGCCCTTATTAGCTAAACATATTTGCATATTTCCTAAAGTGACCTTGACAGTGGAGAGACGTGCTGTTGTTTCCTTTCTCAGCTACTGAACTGAATTAAGAACAGATGGACTATATACCATACAGTATGAACTAACTGAGCCAACGTAAGATGCAATATGATAATCACTTTTTTCAAGATTGATGTATGTATTTAATGGTCTTGGCACCCAGCTATACTGCTAAATTTACGAGATTAAATCACATTTTTGAACTGAAACCAAAATAATAAATCAATGTGAGTTGATATTAGAATCAAGCTGTCAGACGTAATAGGACACATGTTGGGGAAGAGAAAAAAAAAAAAAAAAAAAGTGACTTTATTTCATTTACCACTATGCCTCTTTAACTCCAAACTGAATCCCAGTGGGTAGGGGGAGGGGGAAGGGGGGAGAGAGGGGGGGTGGAGAGGAGGACATAGAAGAGGAAAGGGGGAGGTGAGGGGGAAGGGGCGGGGGAGGACAGGAGGTTAAGAAGGGAGGAGAAGAGGAAAAGAGAGGAGAGGAAAGCGAGGAGAAGAGAGTTTGTGGCAGCGAGGCCGGGTGGATCCTCTTGATGTGGGCTTTGAGCCTCCACACAACATGCTTCTCTGGAGAAATACAGCAGATTGTTTCCAAATGAAAACACACACACACACTCTGCACACGTACACAGACAAGGCACGCCCCACAGATAATAATACACTTTTTTTCAATCACTTTGGTGCAATTTTCACAACTCTAAGCACAAAATTCTAAACAGATCATCAAAATGGCTTCAAAACTCTAAATAAATGTTCAATTGACTGAGACAACAAACACATTCACAAAGTATCTTGTTCACTGAACTATTTCAATTTGCATACATATTCAATTAAGTATCTGCCTTTCACAATGCAATATTCACTTGACTTTTGATATAATTTTCTTGTCATTAGTTAAAAATACAATTAACTATCACTTAAAGTGATTTTCATCTACGACAGTGTCTTTACCGAGAATGGTGCAGTAAACCACAAACATCCAGTCAGCGGGGCGAAAACAGCTCGTTGATGAGAGGTTGAAGGAGAATGGCAATAATCATGCAAGATAATAACGGCGCAGTGCAACAGTGGTGTGCAGAACGGCATCTCGGAACGCACAACTCGTCGGTCCTTGTCACGGATGGCCTATTGCAGCAGACGACCACACCGGGTTCCACTCCTATCAGCTAAAAACAAGAAGAAGCGGCTCCAGTGGGCACGTGATCACCAACACTGGACAGTTGAGGAGTGGAAAAACATCACCTGGTCCAACGAATCCTGGTTCCTGTTGCGTCATGCTGTTGATGGCAGAGTCAGGATCTGGCATAAGCAGCATGAGTCCATGGCCCCATCCTGCCTGGTGTCAACGGTACAGGCTGGTGGCGGTGGTGTAATGGTGTGGGGAATGTTTTCCTGGCACACGTTAGGTCCCTTGATACCAGTTGAGTAACGTTTCCATGCCCCGAAGAATTCAGGCTGTTCTGGAGACAAAACGGGGTCAGACCCAGCACTAGATGGGTGTACCTAATAAACTGGCCACTGAGTGTATATACAGTAGTTTGATAACTGCTGTAACACTGTACATTGCTATATTTTTACCTTTTAATTGTATCAATTTAACATAAATGTATGTTGGAAGGTTAAACCAAATCATATATGGATGTGACTGTAAATACTACATCATCATTCTCCATCAGCCAGAGTGCTTCAATAGGACAAAGTGGAAAGAGTCACTATGTGCTACCATTTGGAATGATAGTGTAGAGTACATTGGACTGCTGAAATACATATATATATAACAATATATTCCACTCATTGAATTTCATTGATACACTGTAAGCTGTTGAATTTCAAGCAGAGAGACAGGTGATACTGTATCAGTTGATGTAGAAAGTCCTGTAGAAAAGGTGATCATGTATGATGTTGCATGGGGAAGAAATGGCAAACACTGCAGTGTTTACAGTAGCCAATGTCTTTACCCTATTTCTGGTGGTTCGTCCTACCCATGTCCTGCATAAGGATAATGAAACTGTAAGACTGACATACAGTGCATTCGGAAAGTATTCAGACCCCTTGACTTTTTCCAAATGTTGTTACGTTACAGCCTTGCCCCCCGTGATTAGGTTAGTTGTCCTGTTGGAAGGTGAACCTTTGCCTTAGTTTGAGGTCCTGAGCGCTGTGGAGCAGGTTTTCATCAATGATCTCTCTGTACTTTGCTCCGTTCATCTTTCCCTCGATCATGACTAGTCTCCCAGTCCCTGCCGCTGAAAAGCATCCCCACTGCATGATGCTGCCACCACCATGCTTCACCGTAGGGATGGTGCCAGGTTCCCTCCAGACGTGACTGTCACGATCGTCTTGAAAAGAAGTAGACCAATGCGCAGCGTGTTGAGCGAACATGATTGACTTTATTACCGTCAGTGATAATAAGCACACTAAACAAAACAATAAACGACTTGTGAAGTCCACGGTGACAAAGACCGACAAGGAACAAAAACCCACAAACACAAAGTGAAACACAAACAGTTAAATATGGCTCCCAATCAGAGACAACCAGCACACAGCTGACACTCGTTGCCTCTGATTGGGAGTCACTCAGTCAAACATAGAAAATGACGAACTAGAAACACCCAACATAGAAACAGAACACATAGAATGAACACACCCTGGCTCAACAAATAGAGTCCCAGAGCCAGGGTGTGACAGTGACGCTTGGTATTCAGGCAAACGAGTTCAACCTTGGATTCATCAGACCAGAAAATCTTCTTTCTCATGGTCAGAGACCTTTAGGTGCCTCTTGGCAAACTCCAAGTGGGCTGTCATGCCTTTTACTAAGGAGTGGCTTCCGTCTGGCCACTCTACCATAAAGGCCTGATTGGTGGAGTGCTGCAGAGCTGGTTGTCCTTCTGGAAGGTTCTCCCATCTCCACAGAGGAAGTCTGGAGCTCTGTCAGAGTGACCATCGGGTTGTAGTAGTAATAATAATAATAATAATAATAATAATAATAATAATAATAATAGTAATAATAGTAATAATAGTAGTTGTAACAGTAGTACTGTTGAATGTTTATCAGAATTGGAGACCCTTAAACCCAGACTTGGGACCACACACCCTCTCCACTGAATAGCAGGCTAGTGATTGCTTTGCAATGCTTGCAGTTAGCCACTGATTCCTTCCAAACCACTCATTGTTGAATTTGCGATTTCCAACTGGTTGTGTAATGTTTATGTCCAATGTCCGATGAGCACCGATACATTTTATCTATAATTTCTCTTCATTATTTCTCTTCATATGACAAGGATTAAAAAGGATTTGCTAGTAGATTGTCGACTTTATTCATGATGATGACTGCTAACTAAGATTTTGAAAGTATGATGTTGACGTAATCAGTTCAATCAAAGCTACTGTAGATTTGACGTCATTTTAACTGTGGCCAATGACCTTGAGCCTTCTTGGATGGGCATTTCTAATGTAACTCTATGGCAGCACCCAAGGGGCTTGAATTTTCGAGCTCTACCCTTAGACCTGGTGGTGACGTAGTGTCCCCATGAGTGACAGAACACTGAGCCAATCACGGAGCAACTAGAGAACATTACCAACCCCTACGCTCTGTATGTTCCGCTGGCTGCCCCACCACCACCACAGAAAGCACTGAGCTAGGCGGAAAAACCTGCATTTAGGAGCTGCTGAAGCTCAATAAAGCAAAAAATAAAAAATAGACCATGTTTGTTTATATGCGGCTTTATTTACTATTTTTTTAAATTTATTTTTACATTGTTTGCAAACTGATGTGTGACAAGTATTAATGCAAAAATAACTTGCAAAACAGGCAAGCCACTTTTCTATTTTGTATTATTTATTTATTTTTAGCTGAAGATGTGGGGCTCAAAATAATAATTAACCACCTAACTGAGGATGTAACCTTGTGTAATACCTTAGATGCAGTCGCACCCCTAAAAACAAAAAATGTGCTCGCTGGTATACAGAAAATACCCAAGTCCTGAAGCAAGCTTCCAGAAAATTGGAAGTCTTCCTACTAGCTTGGAAAGACAGTACCGTGCAATATCGAAGAGCCCTCACTGCTGCTCGATCATCCTATTTTTCCAACCTAATTGAGGAGAATAAGAACAATCTAAAATGTATATTTGATACTGTCACAAAGCTAACTAAAAAGCAGCATTCAACAAGAGAGGATGGCCTTCACTTCATGATCATTAGAAAGCAAATTACGGACTCCTCTTTGAATCTGCGTATTTCTCCAAACCTCAGTTATCCTGAGTCTGCACAGAACTGCCAGGAGACACTCAAGATCAATGGAGACACTCAAGTTTTTTAATCCTGTATCTCTTGACACATTCATGAAAATAGTCCTGGCCTCTAAACCTTCAAGCTGCATACTGGACCCTATTCCAACTAATCTACTGAAAGAGCTACTTCCTGTGCTTGGCCCTCCTATGTTGAACATAATAAATGCTCCCTATCCACTGGATGTGTACCAAACTCACTAAAAGTGGCAGTAATAAAGCCTCTCTTGATAAAGGCAAACGTTGACTCGGAAAATGTAAAAAACTTTCAGCCTATATCGAATCCCCAATTCCTCTAAAAAAAAAAGTTGAAAAAGCTGTTGCGCAGCAACGCACTGCCTTCCTGAAGACAAATAATGTATAAGAAATGCTTCAGTCTGGTTTTAGACCCCATCATAGCACTGAGACTGCACTCGTGAAGGTGGTAAATTACCTTTTAATGGCGTCAGACCAAGGCTCTGCATCTGTATGCGGCTTTATTAAGTCAATTATCATTGTTTGCAAACTGATATGCTCTCTCTGTCTCTCTCAGGTTCAGACTCTATAAACCCTAAACCTCGAGGCAGCACTATTCCTCTCCTCCTTTCATATCCCTCTCCTCTCCTCTCCTCTCTTTAATCCTGTCCTGTCCTCTCCTCTCCTCTCCTCTCCTCTCCTCTCCTCTCCTCTCCTCTCCTCTCCTCTCCTCTCCTCTCCTCTCCTCTCCTCTTTTCACCAGGGCCAATGCACCCTATTCCCTAAATAGAGCCCTATGGGCCCTGGTCCAAAGCAGGAAATAGGGTGCCATTTGGGACCCAGGACTCAATAAAGTGTCAATGCAGGAAGTTCTAATACCATCATTAGGTTCTAATACACTATATATCCAGCAGTGAGCTAACCCTAACCCTAACCCTAACCCTAACCCTAACACTATATATCCAGCAGTATGTGGACACCCCTTCAAATTAGTGGATTCGGCTATTTTAGCCAAACTCGTTGCTGACAGGTGTATAAAATCGAGCACACAGCCATGCAATCTCCATAGTCCAACATTAGCAGTAGAATGGCGTTACTGAAGAGCTCAGTGACTTTCAACGTGGCACCGTCATAGGATGCCACCTTTCCAACAAGTCAGTTCGTCAAATTACCTGCCCTGCTAGAGCTGCCCCGGTCAACTGTAAGTGCTGTTATTGTGAAGTGGAAACATCTAGGAGCAACAACGGCTCAGCCGCGAAGTGGTAGGCCACACAAGCTCACAGTGTCACAAGCCGGGCAAGAAACTCCGGTCTCAGATGTGGAGAGCTGGGGGTACTACCCCTTAGCCCCAGAGGAGGTGTTGTAGGACCCAAATGAAACACCCAAGGCAATACTCCAGGCAAGTAGATTTAATGTTCCAAAACAGGAGGCAAAACAAAACAACTCCACGAGGGGAGAAAAACAAACTAAAGATAACTTTGAACAACTTACTAGGACAGACACGGTGGGACAAAGCAGGAGACACATAGTCAGGACGCAATAACCAAGTGAGAAACAAGGGGAAAACACACAGCTAAAATACACAAGGGGAAACAAGGCACAGGTGACCTGGATCAAGCTAATTAGGACACATGAGGAAGAACTAAGGCAGAGGGGGAACACAGATGACCTCTAGAGGCCCGGAGACAAACAGGAGGCAGGAAGCTGACACACACGAGGAAGAACTAAGGCAGAGGGGAACACAGATGACCTCTAGAGGCCCGGAGACAAACAGGAGGCAGGAAGCTGACAGGACCCCCTCCTCTAGGAACGACTCCTGACGTTCCTTCCAGAACACCCTGGCCCCAGGGTGCGAAAATCTCGGATCAAACCTGGGTCCAGGATGTCCCTGGCTGGAACCCAGGAGCGCTCCTCTGGCCCGTAGCCCTCCCAGTCCACCAGATACTGCAGAGAGTTCTGGACCCTCCGGGAGTCCAGTATCCGGCGGACTGTGTAGGCTGGCTGGCCGTCAATGATCCTGGGAGGTGGCGGGGGTCTGCGTGGGGGGGCAAAGGGAGAAGACAAGACAGGTTTAAGGAGTGAAACATGGAAAGTGGGGTTAACTCTAAGGGAGCGAGGGAGAACCAAACGATACGACACAGGGTTAACCTTTCTAGCAATGCGGAAAGGCCCGATGTATCTCTGGGAAAGCTTCCTGGATTCGACCCGGAGGGGCAGGTTCTTAGTGGCCAACCAAACTCTCTGACCAGCTCGGAAACTAGGGGCCGTCCGGCGGTGGCGATTAGCCTGACTTTGGTATCTCTGGGAGGTCCGAAGGAGGGCACGCCTGGCCTTCTTCCAGGTCCGCCTACAGCGTTGGACAAAGCGCTGGGCCGAGGGAACACCAACTTGCGCCTCCTCCTCTGGAAACAATGGAGGGTTGTAACCGAACTGGCATTCGAAGGGGGACAATCCGGTGGCTGAGGACTGGAGGGTGTTGTGGGCATATTCAGCCCAAATGATATAGGTGGCCCAAGACGTGGGATTACTGGCCGCCATACACCGCAGGGTGGTCTCCAGATCCTGATTAATCCGTTCCGTTTGGCCATTAGACTCTGGATGGAACCCCGACGATAGACTGGCTGTGGCCCAACAAGCCTGCAGAAGGCCCCCCAAAACCGGGACGAGAATTGGGGACCTCGGTCAGAGACCACGTCCAGGGGAATACCAAATATCCGGAAGACATGGTTCATGAGGAGCTCAGCAGTCTCCTTAGCCGAGGGCAGCTTGGGCAGGGGAATAAACCGGGCAGCCTTAGAGAACCGGTCTACCACCACAAGGATGACGGTGTTGCCCTGGGATAGAGGAAGTCCCGTAACAAAGTCCAGAGAAAGGTGTGACCATGGCCTTCGAGGAACAGGTAAGGGATGGAGCAGTCCCTGGGGTCGCTGGCGTGTCGACTTTCCCTGGTTGCACACAGGGCAGGCCTCAACATAGACCTGCACGTCCTTCTTGATGGACGGCCACCAAAACCGCCGTCGGAGGAACTCCAGTGTGCGAGCACTGCCTGGATGGCATGTCAAGGGCGACTCATGACCCCACTGCAAGACGCGGCCCCGAACAGAGAGAGGAACGTACAGGCGACCGGCAGGACCACCGCCTGGATCGGGCTCCTGGACAAGAGCTTCTCGTACCCCTCTTTCTAGTTCCCACTGAAGAGGTGCGACGATCCTAGACCTCGGAATAATCGATGCCAAGGGCTTCTCTTGTAACTCGGGAGAATAGACTCGAGACAGAGCATCCGGCTTGACGTTCTTGGTGCCAGGTCGGTAAGTCAGGAGGAACTGGAATCGATTAAAGAAAAGGGACCATCGTGCTTGCCGAGGGTTCATCCGCTTAGCCTGTTGGAGATATTCCAGGTTCTTGTGGTCTGTGAGAACCTGGAAAGGGTGCTGAGCCCCCTCAAGCCAATGGCGCCACTCTTCCAATGCCAGTTTTACCGCAAGCAACTCTAGATCCCCCACGTGGTAGTTGCGCTCGGCCTCAGACAGGCGGCGAGACATGAAGGCACAAGGGTGTAATCTCCCATCCGCACCCCTCTGTGACAGGACGGCTCCCACCCCCCACCTCTGAGGCGTCCACCTCCACCACGAAAGGTCTCTCTGGGTCAGGGGTCACCAGAATCAGAGCAGACGTGAAGCGGCGCTTGAGATCCTCGAAGGCCCCTGCTGCTTCCGGACCCCAGTGAATCTTGGTCCCTCCTCCCTTGGTAAGCGTCGTCAAGGGGGGCTACCACCGAGCTGAAATTCTTAATGAACTTCCGATAGAAGTTAGAAAAGCCAATGAACCGTTGAACCTCCTTGACCGTGGCAGGTGTGGGCCAATCGTGGACCGCCTTGACCTTCTTGGGATCCATCTCTAGGTGCCCGGGAGTGACAATAAACCCGAGAAACTGAGTCTGAGAAACATGAAATTCACACTTCTCAGGCTTAACGTAGAGGTGATTGTCAAGGAGCCTCTGGAGAACCCTGCTAACATGCCCCTCATGCTCCTTCAGTGACCTCGAGAAGATGAGGATATCGTCCAGGTACACGAAGACGAACAGATTAAGCATATCCCGGAGAACATCATTAATCAGGGCTTGGAATACTGCGGGGGCATTGGTGAGCCCGAACGGCATCACCCGATATTCATAGTGCCCCGTGGGCGTGTTGAAACGCCGTCTTCCATTCGTCTCCTTGCCGGATCCGCATCGAGATGGTAAGCATTGCGGAGATCCAGCTTAGTAAAAATGGAAGCCCCTTGAAGCAGCTCAAAAGCAGTGGCCATGAGAGGAAGGGGGTATCGATTCCGAACCGTGATCTTGTTGAGTCCCCGTAATCAATACAAGGCCTAAGACCCCCGTCTTTCTTTTCAACAAAAAAGAAGCCCGCCCCAGCCGGGGAAGTAGAGGCATAGATGAGGCCGGCTGCCAAGGACTCCTTAATGTAGGTGTCCATAGCTGCGTGCTCGGGGGAGGACAAGGAAAAGATCCGACCTCTAGGAGGGCAGCACCCAGGGAGTAGATCAATGGCACAGTCATACGTGCGATGAGGCGGTAAGGAAGTAGCCCGGGCCTTGCTGAACACTGCCTTGAACCGATGGTAAACACTAGGGACTCGGGAGACGTCAACAGACTCTTGAAACTGGGTACTAGGGGCTGAGGGACTCTGAAGCATGCAGGTGAGTTGGCAGGCGGGACCCCAGCTTAGAATGGTGCCCGTAGGCCAGTCGATCTGGGGATTATGTCTGCATAGCCAAGGGTGACCCAGGATAATAGGATACTCGGGAGAGTCAATGAGATAGAAGGTCTCCTCCTGCTGGTGTTGAGAGATGGTAAGTCGCAGGGACTGAGTCGCCTCGGTAACCTTTCCTGGTTCCAGAGGTCTGCCATCTAAGGCTGTAACTGCCTGGGGTTGAGGAAGTAGTTGGGTAGGGATCTTAAGTTCCTTAGCCAAGGTTACATCCAGGAAATCACCTGCGGCACCGGAATCGATCATAGCCTGGACCCGATGCTGGTGGCCCCCCAGGACAGAGTGGCTGGAATAGCCAGGACAGCGTTAGTAGGAGGCGCTCTAACTCTCCCCATCACAGCCCTCCTGTAGCTGGGCGGGGACAGGCGTTTCCCAAAAGCTCGGGGCAAGTGGAGCGGAAGTGGCCGGCAACCCCGCAGTAGAGGCACCGACGTTCCCTCATGCGACGTTCCCTTTCGTTGGGAGAAAGTTTGGAACGGCCTAACTGCATGCTCTCCGGGGAATCCTGGAGCAGTTCAGGAGCCGGGGAAGCTCTGAATGACGGAGTCCAAACAGGAGAAACAGAGCTGCTCAGAGGAACTTGGGAATGAGACACCTGACGGCGAGCCGTTCTCCGCTCTCTTAGACGATTGTCCAGGCGGATGGCCAAGGCTATGAGGGACTCGAGATCACCAGCTGGTTCTCGGGTGGCTAACTCATCTTGAAGGGGCTCAGATAACCCTCCCTGAAAGCAGACCCGCAGCGCTTCATCATTCCATCCGCTCCTTGCTGCTATGGTCCGGAAATCAATGGCAAAATCTGCCGTGCTTCGGGGCCCCCTGACGGAGAGACAGTAGGCGCTTGGAAGCCTCCCGCCCACTGACAGGATGATCGAACACCCGCTTGAACTCTTCTACAAATGCAGCGTGGGAGTCACAACAGGCCTCCTGGGACTGCCACACCGCAGAAGCCCAGGCGAGCGCCTTGTCTGAAAGAAGGGTAATGATGTAGGCAATCTTGGAACGGTCTGTGGGAAAACTTGAGGGTTGGAGCTCGAAGGTGAGGGAGCATTGGGTGAGGAAACCCTGGCAAGAGCTTGGATCCCCAGAAAAGGGCTTGGGAGGTGGTAGTCGGGGCTCCGCCAACCGAGACGACCTGTCGTCACTGGGGGGTGACCTGGGGGAAGGGAGAGGACCAGGGAGGCGTTCAAAGAGCTGGCGGAGGGAACTCATCATTTCGGCCAGGAGTTGAGAATGACTAGCCATCAGCTCCTCTTGTCGGCTGAGAACGGCTTCATGGCGCTGGAAAGAAGCCTCATGTCGAGTGATCACCGCCAACAGGTCCGGGGAACTGAGTGTTTCTGGGTCCATGAGTGACTTGGTTATTCTGTCACAAGCCGGGCAAGAAACTCCGGTCTCAGATGTGGAGAGCTGGGGGTACTACCCCTTAGCCCCAGAGGAGGTGTTGTAGGACCCAAATGAAACACCCAAGGCAATACTCCAGGCAAGTAGATTTAATGTTCCAAAACAGGAGGCAAAACAAAACAACTCCACGAGGGAGAAAAAACAAACTAAAGATAACTTTGAACAACTTACTAGGACAGACACGGTGGGACAAAGCAGGAGACACATAGTCAGGACGCAATAACCAAGTGAGAAACAAGGGGAAAACACACAGCTAAAATACACAAGGGGAAACAAGGCACAGGTGACCTGGATCAAGCTAATTAGGACACATGAGGAAGAACTAAGGCAGAGGGGAACACAGATGACCTCTAGAGGCCTGGAGACAAACAGGAGGCAGGAAGCTGACACACACGAGGAAGAACTAAGGCAGAGGGGAACACAGATGACCTCTAGAGGCCCGGAGACAAACAGGAGGCAGGAAGCTGACACACAGAACGGGACCACCAAGTGCTGAAGTGAGTAGCGCATAAAAATCATCTGTCCTCGGTTGCAACACTCACTACCGCGTTCCAAACTGCCTCTGGAAGCAACGTCAGCACAAGAACGGTTAAAAATTAACAGTAAACATTACACTCATAAAAGTTCCAAAGGAATAAAGACATGTTAAATGTCATATTATGTCTATATACAGTGTTGTAATGATGTGCAAATAGTTAAAGTACAAAAGGGAAAATAAATAAAAATAAATATGGGTTGTATTTACAATGGTGTTTGTTCTTCACTGGTTGCCCTTTTCTTGTGGCAACTGGTCACACATCTTGCTGCTGTGATGGCACACTGTGGTATTTCATTTACATTTACATTTTACATTTTAGTCATTTAGCAGACGCTCTTATCCAGAGCGACTTACAGTTAGTGAATACATATATATTTTTTAATACTGGCCCCCCGTGGGAATCGAACCCACAACCCTGGCGTTGCAAACGCCATGCTCTATCAACTGAGCTACATCCCTGCCGGCCATTCCCTCCCCTACCCTGGACGACGCTGGGCCAATTGTGCGCCGCCCATGAGTCTCCCGGTCGCGGCCGGCTGCGACAGAGCCTGGATTCGAACCAGGATCTCTAGTGGCACAGTTTCTATTCTCTATCATCTACCCTCTATCATCAATCCTCTGGCTTCTAGCAGTCAGTCAGTCAATGTCACTACAGAACTTCTGCAGCCTGGAGCTCAGGTCTTAATTGAAACAGGACTTAAAGTTTGAAGGCACTCGCCTCATTTATTTATCTAGAGTTGTCTCTGAGATCGCTGTCTCTGGGCTCTAATCGCTGCTTCCGACAGGAAGACTGACACAAGGAGATTTTTATCTGACCCTTTCTTTTCCTCCCGCCTCCCCTCCTTCGCCTCCTCCTCTTCCTCCTCCTCCTCCTCCTCCTCCTCCTCTCCCCCCTCCTCCTCCTCTTCCTCCTCCTCCTCTCCTCCTCCTCCTCCTCCTCCGTCCCAAATGATACCCTGTTTCCTATAGGTCCCGGTCAAAAGTAGTTCACCACATAAGAAATAGGGTGCCATTTGGGATGCAATGTCTCCTAAGTAAAGTATGACATAGGTAATGTCATCCTCATACAGCAGCGATCACACACACTCACTTAACCCTGTAAAGTCAGTCACACACAGGGTTGTACAGCTAACCTTGTGGGAACACAAACTTCAGTCCCATTCAAAATCCTATTTTCCCTAACCCCTAACCCCTAACCCTAACCCTAACCCTAACCTTAACCCAAAAACGTAACCTTAACTCTAACCCTAACCCTAAAACTAACCCTAGCTCCTAACCCTTAACCTAAACCTAAACCTAACTCTAACCCTAACCCTAGGTCCTAACCCTTAACCTAAACCTAATCCTAAACCTAACTCTAACCCTAACCCTAAAACTAACCCTAGCTCCTAACCCTTAACCTAAACCTAACTCTAACCCTAACCCTAAAACTAACCCTAGCTCCTAACCCTTAACCTAAACCTAAACCTAACTCTAACCCTAACCCTAAAACTAACCCTAGCTCCTAACCCTTAAGCTAAACCTAAACCTAACTCTAACCCTAACCCTAAAACTAACCCTAGCTCCTAACCCTTAACCTAAACCTAAACCTAACTCTAACCCTAACCCTAAAACTAACCCTAGCTCCTAACCCTTAACCTAAACCTAATTCTAACCCTAACACTAATTCTACCTTGTGGGGACCAACAAAATGTCCCAGTTTTGTTAGTTTACTATTCTTTTGGGGACTTCTGGTCCCCACAAGAATAGTTAAACACGTCCACACACACACACACACACACACACACACACACACACACACACACACACACACACACACACACACACACACACACACACACACACACACACACACACACACACACACACACATACACAGAGACACGCACACAACGTGCACACACACACTAAGGCCTGTTGGCTTTCTGTTTCAATTCTCCCTGTCTGATTCTCCCTGTCTGACTCTCTCTGTCTGATTCTCTGTCTGATTCTCCCTGTTTGATTCTCCCTGTCTGATTCTCCCTGTCTGACTCTCCCTGTCTGATTCTCCTAGTCTGATTCTCCCTGTCTGATTCTCCCTGTCTGACTCTCCCTGTCTGATTCTCCTAGTCTGATTCTCCCTGTCTGATTCTCCCTGTCTGATTCTCTGTCTGATTCTCCCTGTTTGATTCTCCCTGTCTGATTCTCCCTGTCTGATTCTCCCTGTCTGATTCTCCCTGTCTGATTCTCCCTGTCTGATTCTCCATGTCTGAGTCTCTCTGTCTGATTCTCTGTCTGATTCTCCCTGTCTGATTCTCCCTGTCTGATTCTCTGTCTGATTCTCCCTGTTTGATTCTCCCTGTCTGATTCTCCCTGTCTGACTCTCCCTGTCTGATTCTCCCTGTCTGATTCTCCATGTCTGAGTCTCTCTGTCTGATTCTCCCTGTCTGATTCTCTGTCTGATTCTCCCTGTCTGATTCTCCCTGTCTGATTCTCCCTGTCTGATTCTCCCTGTCTGATTCTCCATGTCTGAGTCTCTCTGTCTGATTCTCCCTGTCTGATTCTCCATGTCTGATTCTCTCTGTCTGATTCTCCCTGTCTGATACTCCCTGTCTGATTCTCCATGTCTGATTCTCTGTCTGATTATCCCTGTCTGATTCTCTGTCTGATTCTCCCTGTCTGATTCTCCCTGTCTGATTCTCCATGTCTGATTCTCTCTGTCTGATTCTCCCTGTCTGAGTCTCTCTGTCTGATTCTCCCTGTCTGATTCTCCATGTCTGAGTCTCTCTGTCTGATTCTCCCTGTCTGATTCTCCATGTCTGAGTCTCTCTGTCTGATTCTCCATGTCTGATTCTCTCTGTCTGATTCTCCCTGTCTGAGTCTCTCTGTCTGATTCTCCCTGTCTGATTCTCCATGTCTGAGTCTCTCTGTCTGATTCTCCCTGTCTGATTCTCCCTGTCTGATTCTCTCTGTCTGATTCTCCCTGTCTGATACTCCCTGTCTGATTCTCCATGTCTGAGTCTCTCTGTCTGATTCTCCCTGTCTGATTCTCCATGTCTGAGTCTCTCTGTCTGATTCTCCCTGTCTGATTCTCCATGTCTGAGTCTCTCTGTCTGATTCTCCCTGTCTGATTATCCATGTCTGAGTCTCTCTGTCTGATTCTCCCTGTCTGATTCTCCATGTCTGAGTCTCTCTGTCTGATTCTCTGAACCTAGAGGCTGGGACTGTTCCCGTCTAGCCTACTGATGTGTGTATACAGTATGTGATGTATATGTGTGTGTGTCACTGTGTGTGTGTGTGTGTGTGTGTGTGTGCGTGTGTGTGTGTGTGTGTGCATTTGTGTGTGTGTGTGTGCGTGTGTGTGTGTGTGTGTAGCTGTGTGTGTGTGTGTGTGTGTGTGTGTGTAGCTGTGTGTGTGTGTGTGTGTGTGTGTGTGTGTGTGTGTGTGTGTGTGTGTGTGTGTGTGTTAGCTGTGTGTGTGTGTGTGTGTGTGTGTGTGTGTGTGTGTGTGTGTGTGTGTGTGTGTGTGTGTGCGTGTGTGTGTGTGTGTGTGTGTGTGTGTGTGTGTGTGTGTGTGTGTGTGTGTGTGTGTGTGTGTGTGTGTGTGTGTGTGTGTGTGTGTGTGTGTGTGTGTGTGTGTGTGTGTGTGTGTGTGTGTGTGTGTGTGTGTGTGTTGACCCTAGCTGCTACTGCTGAACCAGCTGAACGGCAGGTGAGAGCTGAGCCGAGCTGAGAGGAAGGAAGCGTCTCCATGGTAACCGGCTCCCAGTTAAGAACATCTGGAGACCAGCAGTGTGTGTTTACACCTGGCCATGTCTGGGACTACTCCCCCCCAATCCCTCCACCCCCTCTACGTTTTCCTTCCTGCTGTCGAGGAAACCCTCCAAGCAGTTGAACAGAGCTACTTCTACTCTACGGTTTCATAACTCACTAAAGCACTATACCTCGCAATCACTCTCACTGTCAGACAGTAACCTCTTTATATGAGCCCAGGTGACTGAACAGTAATTGAATCAGGTAATTCAACTGAAAGGTCATCCAACCTAATTTTCGGGTAATTAAGGATGGTAATAAAACTATCAATGAACGGTCAATCAAAACTACACTGAACAAAAGTATCAATGCAACATGTAAAGTGTTGGTCCCATGTTTCATGAGCTGAAATAAAAGATACCAGAAATGTTCCATACGCCCCCCCCCAAAAAACGTTTTTCTCTAAAATGTTGTGCACAAATTTGTTTACATCCCTGTTAGTGAGCATTTCTCATTTGCCAAGATAATCCATCAACCTGACAGGTGTGGTATATCAAGAAGCTGTTGAAACAGCATGATCATTACACAGGTGCACCTTGTGCTGGGGACAATAAAAGGCCACCTCTAAATGTGCAGTTTTGTCACACAACAAAATGCCACAGATGTCTCAAGTTTTGAGGGAGCAAGCAATAGGCTCACTGCAGGAATGTCTACCAGAGCTGCTGCCAAATAATTGAATGTTAATTTTTCTACCATAAGCCTCCAATGTCGTTTTAGAGAATTTGGCAGTACGTCCAACTGGCCTCACAACCGCAGACCACGTGTAACCACAGCAGCCCAGGACCTCCACATCCTGCTTCTTCACCTGCGGGATCGTCTGAGACCAGTTACTCAGACAGCTGATGAAACTGTGGGTTTGCACAACCGAACAATTTCTGCACAAACTGTCAGAAACCGTCTCAGGGAAGCTCATCTGCATAATCGTCCTCCTCACCAGGGTCTTGAACCTGACTGCAGTTCAGCGTCTTAACCGACTTCAGGGGGCAAATGCCCTTCGATGGCCACTGGTTTCAACTGTACCGGGCAGTATGGCGTCGTGTGGGCGAACGGTTTGCTGATGTCAACGTTGTGAACAGAGTGCCCCATGGTGGGGGTGGGGTTATGGTATGGCAATTTCAATGCACAGAGATACCGTGACGAGATCCTGTGGCCCATTGTCTTGCCATTCATCCGCCGCCATCACCTCATGTTTCAGCATGATAATGCACAGCCCCATGTCACATGGATCTGTACACAATTCCTGGAGGCTGAAAATGTCCCAATTCTTCCATTGCCTGAATACTCACCCATTGAGCATGTTTGGGATGCTCTGGATTGACGTGTACGAAAGCGTGTTCCAGTTTCTGCCAATATCCAGCAACTTCACACAACTATAGAAGAGGAGTGGGACAACATTCCACAGGCCACAATCAACATCCTGATCTATCTACGCGAACGAGATGTGTCGCGCTGCATGAGGCAAATTGTAGTCACACCAAATACTGACTGGTTTTATGATCGCTCCCTCACGGCCCAACCTTTTATTTATGGTATCTGTGACCAACAGATGCATATCTGTATTCCATAGATTAGGGCCAAATAAAAACATTTAATTGACTGATTTATGAACTGTAACTCAGTAAAATCTTTGAAATTGTTGCATGTTGCGTTTATATTTTTGTTCAGTGTATTAAGAGTGACAGAGAAGTGAGAAAAGGAGCTGATCTGTGGAACAAAGCTGTGATGATAAGGAAGAGGAGGACAGAGTTATGAAGCCAGATCTAACAGACCTCTGAGCCCCAGGACAGCTAAGTTGATGATGACACAATACTGTATGGCTGCCGTCTTGCGAGCGCTCACCCAACTTTGCTATTTTGTGATTCTTTTGGTGTTTATCTTTACTTTTTCTGCATCATTTTCTATGATCGTCAAGAAGTTTTGAACATCAGATCGGCAGTTACTAACCTCAATTCCGGCTTCAACGTTGACTCATCTGCCCTGGTCTTTTTGTGTATTTCCGTCCTAATTTTTCACGCCAACCAAGAGGAAACACCGTCAAAAAAGAGGCAGGAGAGGGGAGCCCTGGCGAGATTAAGGCAAAGGGAAAAGCGGCCACCTCTTCCCTCCATTCTATTGATGATAAGATGGATGACCTTCCCATCGCGGGACTGCAATATTCTCTGCTTTTCTGAAACATGGCTTTCGGACAAGATACCCCTCATGGCTATCTACCTCGATGGATTCTCCATTCACCCAGCAGACAGGACATTGGATTAAAGGAAAATGAGACGGACGGACGGACGGGGGGGGGGTGTTCCTCTTCATCAACAGTCATTGGTGTGCTGACTCTAGATCAGTGGAAGTCTCCACCCATTGTTCACCCGTCTTGGAATACCTGATGGTCAAATGCCGACCCTTCTACCTCCCGAGGGAGTTTTCATCTGTTATCGCGACTGATGTATATATTCCACCTCAGGACAAGGAAAACAACAAGCTTAACAAACTGTACAAGGCTATAAACAAGCAAGAAACCAGAGGCTGCTTCCTATTTGCCGGTAACTTTCATTCCGCGTCATTAAGACACACAATAACCAACTTCTATCAGCATTTCTCCTTCGCCACTAGGGGAGATAGACCACTGTTACTCTCCCCACAAGCAAGCATACAAGGCTATCGCTGCCAACAACGAGGCTATGGCTGCCAACAACGAGGCTATCGCTGCCAACAACGAGGCTATCGCTGCCAACAACGAGGCTATCGCTGCCAACAACAAGGCTATCGCTGCCAACAACGAGAATATCGCTGCCAACAACGAGGCTATGGCTGCCAACAACGAGGCTATCGCTGCCAACAACAAGGTTATCGCTGCCAACAACGAGGCTATCGCTGCCAGCAATGAGGCTATCGCTGCCAACAACGAGGCTATCGCTGCCAACAACGAGGCTATGGCAGCCAACAACGAGGCTATCGCTGCCAACAATGAGGCTATCGCTGCCAACAACGAGGCTATCGCTGCCAACAACGAGGCTATCGCTGCCAACAGCGAGGCTATATCAGCCAACAACGAGGCTACAACTGAGGACAGGAACAGTTACAAGAAACCCCGCTACGACCTCAGCAGAGACATCAAACAAGCAAAGGGGCAATACAGGAATAAGGTGGAATCATACTCGCCGATGCCCGCCGCTTGTGGCAGGGGCTACAGTCCATTACGGATTACAAAGGAAGACCCAGCCGTGATCTGCCCAACGATGCCTCTCTACCAGACGAACTCAATGCATTTTATGCACACTTCGACAAACACATCACTGAGCCGTGCATGAGGGCCCCCTGAGGGGACTGGGTGGTCTCGCTCTCTGAGGCCGACATGAGTAAGGTTTTTAATCAGGTTAGCACTCGTAAGGCCGTGGGGCCAGACGGCATTCCAGGGCGCGTTCTCAGAGCATGTGCAGAACAGCTGGCAGGCGTATACATGGTCATCCCAGTCTGTAATCCCCACACGTCTCAAGCTGACCACCATCATTCCTGTTCCTAAGAACTCTAAGGCTGGGCCAAGTGGTCTAAGGCACTGCATCACAGTGCTTGAGGCATCACTACAGACCCGTGTTCGATCCCAGGCTGTGTCACAACCGGCCGTGACCGTGAGTCCCATAGGGCTGCACACAATTGGCTCAGCGTCGTCCGGGTTAGGGGAGAGTTTGGCCGGGGGGGCTTTACTTGGCTCATCGCGCACTTGTAGCGTGCCGGGCGCCTGCAGGCTGACTTTGGTTGTCAGTTGAACTGTGTTTCCTCTGACACATTGGTGCGGCTGGCTTCCAGGTTAAGCGGGCGGGTGTTAAGAAGCGTGGTTTGGCAGGTCATGTTTCGGAGGAGGCATGACTTGACCTTCGCCTCTCCCAAGCCCATTGGGGAGTTGCAGCGATGTGACAAGATCGCAATTGGATATCATGAAAAAGGGGGTTAGAAAAATCTCAATTTTTTATGTACAGTTGAAGTCGGAAGTTTACATACACTTAGGTTGGAGTCATTAAAACTTGTTTTTCAACCACTCCACAAATTTCTTGTTAACAAACTATAGTTTTGGCAAGTCGGTTAGGACATCTACTTTGTGCATGACACAAGTACTTTTTCCAACAATTGTTTACAGACATATTATTTCACTTATAATTCACTGTATCACAATTCCAGTGGGTCAGAAGTTTATATACAATAAGTTGACTGTGTCTTTAACCAGCTTGGAAAATTCCAGAAAATGATGTAATTGCTTTAGAAGCTTCTGATAGGCTAATTGACATCATTTGAGTCAATTGGAGGTGTACCCGTGGATGTATTTCAAGGCCTACCTTCAAACTCAGTGCCTCTTTGCTTGACATCATGGGAAAATCAAACGAAATCAGCCAAGACCTCAGAAAAAAAACTGTAGACCTCCAAAAGTCTGGTTCATCATTGGGAGCAATTTCCAAATGCCTGAAGGTACCACGTTCATCTGTACAAACAATAGTACGCAAGTGTAAACACCATGGGACCACGCAGCAGTCATACCACTCAGGAAGGAGACGCGTTCTGTCTCCTAGAGATGAACGTACTTTGGTGCGAAAAGTGCAAATCAATCCCAGAACAACAGCAAAGGACCTTGTGAAGATGATGGAGGAAACAGGTCCAAAAGTATCTATATCCACAGTAAAACGAGTCCTATATCGACATAACCTGAAAGGCCACTCAGCAAGGAAGAAGCCACTGCTCCAAAGCTGCCATAAAACAGCCAGACTATGGTTTGCAACTGCACATGGGGACAAAGATCGTACTTTTTGGAGAAATGTTCTCTGATCTGATGAAACAAAAATAGAACTGTTTGGCCATAATGACCATTGTTATGTATGGAGGAAAAAGGGGGATGCTTGCAAGCCAAAGAACACCATCCCAACCGTGAAGCAAGGGGGTGGCAGCATCATGCTGTGGGGGTGCTTTGCTGCAGGAGGGACTGGTGCACTTCACAAAATAGATGGCATCATGAGGAAGGAAAATTAGGTTGATATATTGAAGCAACATCTCAAGACTTCAGTCAGGAAGTTAAAGCTTAAGGTCGCAAATGGCATAATGGCTTAAGGACAACAAAGTCAAGGTATTAGAGTGGCCATCACAAAGCCCTGACTTCAAACCTATAGAACATTTGTGGGCAGAACTGAAAAAGTGTGTGCGAGCAAGGAGGCCTACAAACCTGACTCAGTTACACCAGCTCTGTCAGGAATTATTGTGGGAAGCTTGTGGAAGGCTACCCGAAACGTTTGACCCAAGATAAACAATTTAAAGGCAATGCTATCAAATATTAATTGAGTGTATTTAAACTTCTGACCCACTGGGAATGTGATGAAAGACATCAAAGCTGAAATAAATCATTCTCTCTACTATTATTCTGACATTTCACATTCTTTTTTTTTTTTTTTTTGCAGATAGATTGTATCTTCTATCAATGTAATTGTCTGCATCACTTCCAATCCCCCATGTTTTTTATATATATACTCCCCTTTATTACCTTTCAACCCCGCCATCCTTTCCCTACTTGGGGTAAATTAGTGAACAACAATGCCCAGGCCTCTACTTCCATCCTATACTTACTATCTACACCTTATGGACACAGTTAATTTTACAATAATTATATTATATATATATATATATATAATATAATTATTGTAAAATTAACTGTGGGGAAAAAAAGTATTTAGTCAGCCACCAATTGTGCAAGTTCTCCCACTTAAAAAGATGAGAGAGGCCTGTCATTTTCATCATAGGTACACGTCAACTATGACAGACAAAATGAGACATTTTTTTCCAGAAAATCACATTGTAATATTTTTAATGAATTTATTTGCAAATTATGGTGGAAAATAATTAATTGGTCAATAACAAAAGTTTCTCAATACTTTGTTATATACCCTTTGTTGGCAATGACACAGGTCAAACGTTTTCTGTAAGTCTTCACAAGGTTTTCACAAACTGTTGCTGGTATTTTGGCCCATTCCTCCATGCAGATCTCCTCTAGAGCAGTGATGTTTTGGGGCTGTCGCTGGGCAACACGGACTTTCAACTCCCTCCAAAGATTTTCTATGGGGTTGAGATCTGGAGACTGGCTAGGCCACTCCAGGACCTTAAAATGCTTCTTACGAAGCCACTCCTTCGTTGCCCGGACGGTGTGTTTGGGATCATTGTCATGCTGAAAGACCCAGCCATGTTTCATCTTCAGTGCCCTTGCTGATGGAAGGAGGTTTTCACTCAAAATCTCACGATACATGGCCCCATTCATTCTTTCCTTTACACCGATCAGTCGTTCTGGTCCCTTTGCAGAAAAACAGCCCCAAAGCATGATGTTTCCACCCCCATGCTTCACAGTAGGTATGGTGTTCTTTGGATGCAACTCAGCATTCTTTGTCCTCCAAACACGACGAGTTGAGTTTTTACCAAAAAGTTCTATTTTGGTTTCATCTGACCATATGACATTCTCCCAATCCTCTTCTGGATCATCCAAATGCACTCTAGCAAACTTCAGACGGGCCTGGACATGTACTGGCTTAAGCAGAGGGACACGTCTGGCACTGCAGGATTTGAGTCCCTGGCGGCGTAGTGTGTTACTGATGGTAGGCTTTGTTACTTTGGTCCCAGCTCTCTGCAGGTCATTCACTAGGTCCCCCCGTGTGGTTCTGGGATTTTTGCTCACCCTCTTGTGATCATTTTGACCCCACGGGGTGAGATCTTGCGTGAAGCCCCAGATCGAGGGAGATTATCAGTGGTCTTGTATGTCTTCCATTTCCTAATAATTGCTCCCACAGTTGATTTATTCAAACCAAGCTGCTTACCTATTGCAGATTCAGTCCTCCCAGCCTGGTGCAGGTCTACAATTTTGTTTCTGGTGTCCTTTGACAGCTCTTTGGTCTTGGCCATAGTGGAGTTTGGAGTGTGACTGTTTGAGGTTGTGGACAGGTGTCTTTTATACTGATAACAAGTTCAAACAGGTGCCATTAATACAGGTAACGAGTGGAGGACAGAGGAGCCTCTTAAAGAAGAAGTTACAGGTCTGTGAGAGCCAGACATCTTGCTTGTTTGTAGTTGACCAAATACTTATTTTCCACCATAATTTGCAAATAAATTCATTAAAAATCCTACAATGTGATTTTCTGGAGAGAAAAAAATTCTCAATTTGTCTGTCATAGTTGACGTGTACCTATGATGAAAATTACAGGCCTCTCTCATCTTTTTAAGTGGGAGAACTTGCACAATTGGTGGCTGACTAAATACTTTTTTCCCCCACTGTATATCCCAGAGCCCAATAACCTGATTTACGAGTGCACATACAGTTAAAGCTGATTGAGAAAGCATGCAGATTGAGCAGAAATTGATAACAATGTGAGATTTGATTAATCTACTTAATCTATGTCAAGTCCTAGGTGATGGAGATCAGATCCACCCTCTTCACCTGAGACACAAACACTCTGATCCCCTGTTGTAACCTTTTTCCCAAGCATCTCCGTGCGGTCAGACCTTTGATTATTTTGTGCCACCTCGGCCACAATGATAAAACCCCTCTCTGATTGTCCGAGTGTGACCCCCTCCCCATGGGTTACTGCAGCCAGTGTTGCCAGCACTGCCACTACCTGGGTGGGCGTACCCCACCGGAATCCCCACCGGCTAGGTAAAAGGTCGTCAAGGTTCTCATTAGCAGCTTTGAGAATTTCGTTGTATATTATGCTCTCCCATCAGGGGGCTCTGGCTTTGTAGGACCAACCCTGCCAGGCAGGCTCAGAATCTTGAGGGGGCGGTGCTGCTCAAGTAGGTCTCTGACCGCATTTATTTCTCTGTTTAGGCTGCATACTCACAGCAGGTCCATAAAAGAGATGGGAACTTCTCTTTGGTGTATGGGTTGCTCAGGTGGGTGTCCAGGTTATAGGGTTAGGGATCTTTCCATCATGATAGGACAATAAGAAATTAGATTAGATGTATACTATATTTAAAAATGTATATCCCTCATCTACACAAAATTGAAAGCTCTCTCTCACTACCCCTGCTCATAGACCCCCGGTCGGCTCTGGGATATGCAACCATTTTCTCTCTCACTCACTTAACGCCGCACCTTTTCAAACACAAAAATGCACACCACATGGTTGACTGCGGAAGAAATGGGCCGAGCGTGCAAACGCACCCGCATCCACATCTGCCGCAAGGGGGAAAGGACGCCAGAGAACACAGGACCAACCACAACAACCATCCGCCAAAACAACAACCTCCCGCCAAAAAAGCCATGTTCTAATTATTTGTGTTTAAAGATGTATTATTCTGCTTGTTATGTCGTTTTATCCTTTTATAAAATACTATACTTACTATAAATGTTATTTAATATTACAATCCCTATCATTGCTAGTATCGGGTGCTCCAATATTCGACTCCTCTATTAGAACTTTTAGAATAGCCATGGAGTAGTCTTTGTGTCTCTGAACATTTGGTTGTCAATATATAGTTTATCCACCACGAGTGCAACACATTTCCCTTTTAATCTGTTTTCCTTGAAGATTGGATACAGAACTTTGCGCCTTTCTACAATCTCCCTCGGGAACTGATCATTCATGCCTATTTTCGTGCCAGCAAGTCTTTTTCCTAGGCTTTTCACCATAGCTTTATCTTTAAAAAAAACAAATTTGGCAACGATTGGGCGTTCATATTTCTGTCCTCTTTTTCCGAAACGGTGTACACGTTCGAGTTGGATTTTATCGACAGCCTCGAGTGGGATTTGTAGCGTTGTATGCAGGAAGTCCTTCATAATATTCTCTGTTATTTCTCCCTCCTTTTCCTGAATACCCGTAAATACTAGACATTTCACATTCTTAAAATAAATTGGTAATCCTAACTGACGTAAGACAGGGAATTGTGAAAAACTGAGTTTAAATGTATTTGGCTAAGGTGTATGTAAACTTCCGACTTCAACTGTAAATGTGTTTTTATGGAAGGGTCCAGACACTTTTATTGTGATTTCACGTTTTTGAGAAACTTACCCCAACCAGCGAATTGCTTCCTCATCCTTGTTTTGCAGTATGGGGCCCTCCAAAAAACCTGAACAAAGGCTCCAAAAATACCCAAATACGTCCTTTTAGAAACGGCAGCTCTCAGTAATGATGCAGGTCTTTAGATGCTGTACACATGACATTGTGTCTTTCTGAAATTTGTCCGCAACGTTATATTCCATTTTGTTGAACTCAAACAATAATTTTATGCGTGTGCGTATTTTGCGTGCATGTGTGTACTTCCTCCTTCCCAAATCCTACATTAAATAAATAAATTATGGGGGCGTCACAGGTATAGCTAGCTAATGTTACATTGTAAGAGAAAATAGACTACAATGAAACAGTGGACCGAAGTAGGTTTACTTGTTAGATTTGCTGAATATTGCTGAAAATCGTTTGCAGATGTCCCAACATGCAACAACGCAATGAAAAAACATAATCAAACATAATCAAACATAATCATACAACTTTTCACAGACTTTCTCTGGATGATCTACTGAGGCTTTGGCTAGTTGTTCTACATACACACATAAACACTCCCGTCCACAGACATCATGCGTTGAATCTACGGGTATGCAGAGAGAATTTTTCTGATGATTAGTTCTGTAAACCGCCACGAAGAAGGAAATGTAATTGGTACAAGAACATATTTGAAGAAAACACCTGTACCAACTGTAGTAAGACATCAAACACGTAACTAGCTAGCGTTAGATAGGTAAGTTATGGCTAAGGGCATTTTTCCTTGTATAATCTGGACCCTGTTGCGTTTGTTTGGTACCCTGAACTGCGCTATAGTTAGTTCTATAAAGCATGAGCGAAACACAATCATACCCTGGTGTGTCGCGTGGAAGTTTTTGTCCATTGTAAACAAGCTAGCTAGCTCGCTTACGTCATGTAGAATCTGCGTGTCGCAAATCGCATCCTGAAACAGTTATGTCTTGTGGAAGCTAAACACATTTTCTATAATTCTCACTAACGCTCCATGGAACCGAATTTCATATGTGAAAACGCCCCTAACTTAACTCACATGAGCCGGAGGTAGGCTGACAGTGGAATACGGATAGCCACCATATTGAAGTGAAGCCATCACTCTATTATTGGGTAAACTACTTTGTGGAGTACATAATAGTGTGGGCATAGAATTAGGGATTAGTATTAGAGCTCTCTGAGTACCCTGGCTATGGAGGATCCAGAATTAGAGCTCTCTGAGTACCCTGGCTATGGAGGATCCAGAATTAGAGCTCTCTGAGTACCCTGGCTATGGAGGATCCAGAATTAGAGCTCTCTGAGTACCCTGGCTATGGAGGATCCAGAATTAGAGCTCTCTGAGTACCCTGGCTATGGAGGATCCAGAATTAGAGCTCTCTGAGTACCCTGGCTATGGAGGATCCAGTTGTTTTACATTGTGCTTTTTGTCTGTGTTCTGCTGATGTTTGTGCCAGCAACAGAAATGAGTGGATTGTCCATAGCAGCTGAGATTTCCAGTGTGCCACAATCAACTCCTCACCTAACTCCAAGAAAAAGCAAACCTGGAACCCACGGAACAACTGCATCATCGGAATCTGTAGATATTACAGGACTCCACAGCAGGCAAACCCACACACAACACTTTCAACTTCGGGGATCTACCTTGCGTTACCCAATGATAGTTCAGTCCTTTTTTTTACTGGTTATCAGAATTAATAATTTGCACACAACTTTTCAAAACAGTTATCGATAATGT
This sequence comes from Coregonus clupeaformis, assembly GCF_020615455.1. NCBI lineage: Eukaryota > Metazoa > Chordata > Actinopteri > Salmoniformes > Salmonidae > Coregonus > Coregonus clupeaformis. The sequence goes on along the minus strand of NC_059224.1, from coordinate 3,960,177 downwards.
TGTACTAAGACTAATTTGGCATTTGTCTTGTTGCTTATGTTGTTTGTTTTTTTAAACAGGACACCTCAAGTGAATTTACCACTGCTCTAAATCAACCAGAACCAACCCATTAAGGTGCATCAAAAGTGAGTGGATTACAGTGCATTCGGAAAAGTTTTCAGACCCCTTGACTTTTTCCACATTTTGTTACGTTACAGCCTTATTCTAAAATTGATTAAATGAAAACATTTCCTCATCAATCTACACACAATACCCCATAATGACAAAGCGAATACAAGTCTTTTGAAATTTTTGCAAATCTATTAAAAATACAAAACGGAAATACCTTATTTACCTAAGTATTCAGACCCTTTGCTATGAGACTCGAAATTGAGCTCAGGTGCATCCTGTTTCCGTTGATCATCTTTTAACTTAATTGGAGTCGACCAATGGTAAATCAAATTGACTGGACATGATTTGGAAAGGCGCACACCTGTCTATATAACGTCCCACAGTTGACAGTGCATGTCAGAGCAGAAACCAAGCTATGAGGTCGAAGGAATTGTCTGTAGAATTCCGACAGGATTGTGTCGAGGCACAGATCTTGGGAAGGGTACCAAAAAATGTATGCAGCATTGAAGGTCCCCAAGAACACAGTGGCCTCCATCATTCTTAAATGGAAGACGTTTGGAACCACCAAGACTCTCCTAGAGCTGGCCACCCTGCCAAACTGAGCAATTGGGGGAGAAGGGCCTTGGTCAGGAAGGTGACCAAGAACCTGATGGTCACTCTGACTGAGCTCCAGAGTTCCTCTGTGGAGATGGGAGAACCTTCCAGAAGGACAACTATCTCTGCAGCACTCCACCAATCAGGCCTTTATGGTAGGGTGGCCAGACGGAAGCCACTCCTCAGTAAAAGGCACATGACAGCCCGCTTGGAGTTTGCCAAAAGGCACCTAAAGACTCTCAGACCGTGAGAAACAAGATTCTCTGGTCTGATGAAACCGAGATTAAACTCTTTGGACTGAATGCCAAGCGTCACGTCTGGAGGAAACCTGGCACCATCCCTACGGTGAAGCATGGTGGTGGCAGCACCATGCTGTGGGGATGTTTTTCAGCAGCAGGGACTGGGAGACTAGTCAGGATCGACGGAAAGATGAACAGAGCAAAGTACGGAGAGATCCTTGATGAAAACCTGCTCCAAAGCGCTCAGGACCTCAGACTGGTGCGAAGGTTAACCTTCCAACAGGACAATGACCCTAAGCACACAGCCAAGAAAATGCAGGAGTGGCTTCGGGATAAGTCTCTGAATGTCCTTGAGTGGCCCAGCCAGAGCCCAGACTTGAACCCGATCGAACATCTCTGGAGACAAGACTCGAGGCTGGTGACAAGATTCGAGGCTGTAATCGCTGCCAAAGGTGCTTCAACAAAGTACTGAGTTAAGCGTCTGAATACTTATGTAAATGTGGTATTTCATTAATTTATTTTTGGGGAAAAATCTAAAAACCTGTTTTTGCTTTGCCATTTATGGGGTATTGTGTGTAGATTGATGAGGGGAATAAAACAAATCAATTTTAGAATACAGCTGTAAAAGTCAAGGGGTCTGAATACTTTCCGAATGTGTGAGAATCTAACACACAGTACAAGTCAAAAGTTTGGACACACGTACTCATTGAAGGGTTTTTCTTAATTTTTTACTATTTTCTACATTGTAGAATAATAGTGACGACATCTGGAATCATGTAGTAACCAAAAAATTGTTAAACAAGTCAAAATATATTTTATATTTCAGATTCTTCAAATAGCCACCCTTTGCCTTGATGACAGTTTTGCGCACCACAGCTGCAGGCAAACTGGGATGGTTTTGGACAAGTCATGGATTCTATAAAGGGCGGAGATGTATGGTTTTGGCCCACTACCCCATTTTGATATCTGAAAATTATCTTGAGCCCAACCATGTGAAAAACAGTATGTAATTAAGAGCCAATGTTTACTGCAGTCAATTGAAGTTTCTCAACTCACCATCACATACATTTAACCTCTTAAGGATCAGACCCAAATCTAACTGCCTGTAGCTCAGGACCTGAAGCAAGGATATGCATATTCTTGATTCCATTTGAAAGGAAAAAGTTTGTGGAAATGTGAAAATTAATGTAGGAGAATATAACACATTGAATCTGGTAAAAGATAATACAAACAAAATTTTTTTTTTCCTCATCTTTGAAATGCAAGAGAAAAGACACAATATAATATTGCAGTTTAGGAGCAATCTTGGCCACTAGATGGCAGCAGTGTGTGTGCAAAGTTTATAAGACATGTCTATGTCCTGGAAAGTTTGCTGTTACTTACAACAGTCATGCTAATCACATTAGCGCACCGATCCCATAGAGGTTAATGTGGGGCTATGAAAATGAATTGCAAATTAGTCTGACATAATGTATCTCATCTCAACACCACTAATGAGATGGGTGTGCTTGATTCTTGTCGCGTCGGAGCTTCTCAAAGTCAGGGGGTGTGATCGACAGTGCGCACCTTATCTATGCTGTCACATCCAACCTGGATCAATATTTGGACGAGAGCACTGAATCCAGCTTCACATGTTTGCATACTGTTTTACCCACTTCATATGGATATACTGTATTCTAGTCATGGTTCATCCTATATAACTACTGATGTCCTCTTCATATGTATATACTGTATTCTAGTCATGGTTCATCCTATATAACTACTGCTGTCCACTTCATATGTATATACTGTATTCTAGTCATGGTTCATCCTATATAACTACTGCTGTCCTCTTCATATGTATATACTGTATTCTAGTCATGGTTCATCCTATATAACTACTGCTGTCCTCTTCATATGTATATACTGTATTCTAGTCATGGTTCATCCTATATAACTACTGCTGTCCTCTTCATATGTATATACTGTATTCTAGTCATGGTTCATCCTATATAACTTTTTTTGGTTTTCTGGATTATGTGTGTATAGTTTTTTTACACATGCATTTCGCTGCACCTGCGATAACATTGCAACATCTGCAAATCTGTGTGCGCGACCAATAAACTTTGATTTGATTTGATTTAGCAAATAATTGTCAAACTACTGTGTTAAGGATATGTAGCGAGAAAATTAAACGCCTAAACTTTAACATATGTCCATTAAAATAAAGAAAACTGGAAAAGAAGATTCAAGTCGAGTGGTTGTTGGTGAATCATGGAGCAGTGGCTAACATCTGTTTTAGAGGTAGGCTAGCTATAATATCCTGTAGGCTACAGGTCTTATTGTTGATGTTTGATGGCAGACTGTAATACCCATGGAACCACATGTAGAAGAAGGGTTAGTTATATATATATTTGATGGAACTGTAGCTGTGCAATAGATGAAGCGTGGGAATAGCTCCATAACCGGGACCCTTTGTAACAGACAGGCAGACGCATTGTGTTGCATTATGCAGACTGATTACTAGCTAGCTTACTCTATAAACGTATGCTCGACTACCATGGTCCAATGTGGGATACCGTGGTCTACCGGGGTCTACCATGGTCCAATGTGGTATACCGGGGTCTACCGGGGTCTACCGTGGTCTACCGGGGTCTACCGGGGTCTACCGGGGTCTAATGTGGTCTACCGGGGTCTACTGTGGTCTACCGGGGTCTACCGTGTTCTACCGTGGTCTAATGTGGTCTACCGTGGTCTACTGTGGTCTACCGTGGTCTACCGTAGTCTAATGTGGTCTACCGTGGTCTACCGTGCTCTACCGTGGTCTACCGGGGTCTACCGGGGTCTACCATGGTCCAATGTGGGATACCGGGGTCTACCGGGGTCTACCGGGGTCTACCGTGGTCTACTGTGGTCTACCGTGGTCTACCGTAGTCTAATGTGGTCTACCGTGGTCTACCATGCTCTACCGTGGTCTACCATGCTCTACCGTGGTCTACCGGGGTCTACCGTGGTCTAATGTGGGCTACCGTGGTCTACCGTAGTCTAATGTGGTCTACCAGTGTCTACCGTGGTCTACCGTGGTCTAATGTGGTCTACCAGGGTCTACCATGTTCTACCGTAGTCTAATGTGGTCTACCGTGGTCTACCGGGGTCTACCGTAGTCTAGTGTGGTCTACCGTGGTCTACCGTGCTCTACCGTGGTCTACCGGGGTCTACTGTGGTCTAATGTGGGCTACCGTGGTCTACCGTAGTCTAATGTGGGCTACCGTGGTCTACCGTGGTCTAATGTGGTCTACAGGGGTCTACCGGTGTCTAATGTGGTCTACAGGGGTCTACCGGTGTCTACCGGGGTCTACCGGGGTCTACCGTGGTCTACTGTAGTCTAATGTGGTCTACCGTGGTCTACCGTGCTCTACCGTGGTCTACCGGGGTCTACCGTGGTCTACCGTGGTCTACCGGGGTCTACCGTGGTCTACCGGGGTCTACCGTGGTCTACCGTGGTCTACCGGGGTCTACCGTGGTCTAATGTGGGCTACCGTGGTCTACCGGGGTCTACCGTGGTCTACTGTAGTCTAATGTGGTCTACCGTAGTCTAATGTGGTCTACAGGGGTCTACCGGTGTCTACCGTGATCTAATGTGGTCTACAGGGGTCTACCGTGGTCTACCGTGGTCTAATGTGGTCTACAGGGGTCTACCGTGGTCTACCGTGGTCTAATGTGGTCTACAGGGGTCTACCGTGGTCTACCGTGGTCTAATGTGGTCTACAGGGGTCTACCGTGGTCTACCGTGATCTAATGTGGTCTACAGGGGTCTACCGTGGTCTACCGTGGTCTAATGTGGTCTACAGGGGTCTACCGTGGTCTACCGTGGTCTAATGTGGTCTACAGGGGTCTACCGTGGTCTACCGGGTCTAATGTGGTCTACAGGGGTCTACCGGGGTCTAAGAGCTAAAGAAATAGGAAGAAGCCATAAACTGATCATAACCCATAACATGTTATAATGTAATAATGTTAACAAGTTATAATGCTGTAATGTTGTAATGTTATAATATTAACAAGTTATGATGTTATTACGTTTGTGTGTGTGGCTCAAAACTAATTTCTGTGATTGGTTATTAACAATGCATATGAGCTTTGTTGATTGGGTTATGGTGTGGGGATGCTTTGCTGGTGAACTGTCTGTGATTTATTTAGAATTCAAGGTACACTTAACAGGCATGGCTACCACAGCATTCTGCAGCGATACGCCATCCCATCTGGTTTGGGCTTAGTGGGACTATCATTTATTTTTCAACAGGACAATGACCCAACACACCTCCAGGCTGTGTAAGGGCTATTTTACCAAGAAGGAGAGTGATTTTGTGCTGCATCGGATGACCTGGCCTCCACAATCCCCCGACCTCAACCCAGTTGAGATGGTTTGGAATGAGTCGACTGCAGAGTGAAGGAAAAGCAGAAAACAAGTGCTCAGCGTATTTGGGATCTCCTTCAAGACTGTTGGAAAAGCATTCCAGGTGAAGCTGGTTGAGAGAATGCCAAGAGTGTGCAAAGCTGTCATCAAGGCAAAGGGTGGCTATTTGAAGAATCTCAAATATAAAATATATTTTGATTTGTTTAACACTTTTTTGGTTACTACATGATTCCATATGTGTTATTTCATAGTTTTGATGTCTTCACTATTATTCTACAATGTAGAAAATAGTAAAAATCAAGAAAAACCCTTGAATGAGTAGTGTCCAAACATTTGAACGGTAGTGTATATATTATGGTGAGGAGGTGTCCTAAAACTACTCAACAGACTCTCACTCATACAATCATCATCATGCTGAGGCTATATCACGCCGGTATGTAGTCACCTGACCCCTATACATATCTACCTCCATCACTCCAGTATCCCTCCACATTGTTAATATGGTACTGGAACTGACCCTGTATATAGTCACCTGACCCCTATACATATCTACCTCCATCACTCCAGTATCCCTGCACATTGTTAATATGGTACTGGAACTGACCCTGTATATAGTCACCTGACCCCTATACATATCTACCTCCATCACTCCAGTATCCCTGCACATTGATAATATGGTATGGAACTGACTTTTTAAATATTTCCTGTATATAGTTGCTTCCTTATTTACTTATTGTGTTTTTTTCTAGTTATACTTTGTTATTGATTATTGCAGTGTTGGGTTTTGTGTTTGCAAGAAAGGCATTTCACTGTACTTGTGCATGTGATATTTAAACTTAAAACTTGAATCGCACAAGACTATAGTTCAGTGGGGTTTAGTTAGTTTAGTTCAGTGGGTTAACTTTAGTTCAGTGGGTTTAGTTAGTTTAGTTCAGTGGGTTAACTTTAGTTCAGTGGGGTTTAGTTAGTTTAGTTCAGTGGGTTAACTTTAGTTCAGTGGGGTTTAGTTAGTTTAGTTCAGTGGGTTAACTTTAGTTCAGTGGGGTTTAGTTAGTTTAGTTCAGTGGGTTAACTTTAGTTCAGTGGGGTTTAGTTAGTTTAGTTCAGTGGGTTAACTTTAGTTCAGTGGGGTTTAGTTAGTTTAGTTCAGTGGGTTAACTTTAGTTCAGTGGGTTTAGTTAGTTTAGTTTAGTTTAGTTTAGTTTAGTTGGTTAACTTTAGTTTAGTGGGTTAACTTTAGTTCAGTGGGTTTAGTTAGTTTAGTTTAGTTTAGTTTAGTTTAGTTTAGTGGGTTAACTCCAGATTCTATAATACCGCTTCTGTTGCGGAACACTAAAGATCACTTTTGTTCCCAGTTTTCACTTTCCGTTCTTGGAAAATTATCATTCTTTTTTCAGTTTTCTGTTCTGTTCCCTGGTCAGAAGGTAGTGCACTACACAGGGAATAGGGTGCCATTCTCTGGTCTAAAGTTGTGCACTAGATAGGGAATAGGGTGCCATTTGGGACGGCCCCATAGCCCTGCTAGCTATGTGATGTGTGTTGTGGTCATCGTGGTGATTGGTCCTGGCACCTATAACGATCCCAGACTGCCTCAGGCAGAGTTCAGCGGTTGGAAATCCCACTCATCACTCACAGAGCGATCTTCCCACGCATAGCTCACAGAGTGGTGATTGCACACCGCGCCGGCACTCAATGTCCTTTCCCCCACTCTGCTAAAAATCGCTCAGTGCTCAGGTGCGGCAGGTAACCTAGTGGTTAAGAGCGTTGGGCCAGTAACCGAAAGGTCACTGGTTCAAATCCTTGAGCTGGCAAGGTGGCAAAGTCTGCCCTCTGAGCTATATACAGTTCCAGGGTCAGTAAACTATATACAGTTCCAGGGTCAGTAGCTATATACAGGATCAGTTCCAGGGTCAGTAGCTATATACAGGATCAGTTCCAGGGTCAGTAGCTATATACAGGGACAGTTCCAGGGTCAGTAGCTATATACAGGGACAGTTCCAGGGTCAGTAGCTATATACAGGGACAGTTCCAGGGTCAGTAGCTATATACAGGATCAGTTCCAGGGTCAGTAGCTATATACAGGGTCAGTTCCAGGGTCAGTAGCTATATACAGGGACAGTTCCAGGGTCAGTAGCTATATACAGGGTCAGTTCCAGGGTCAGTAGCTATATACAGGGTCAGTAGCTATATACAGGGTCAGTTCCAGGGTCAGTAGCTATATACAGGGTCAGTTCCAGGGTCAGTAGCTATATACAGGGACAGTTCCAGGGTCAGTAGCTATATACAGGGTCAGTTCCAGGGTCAGTAGCTATATACAGTTCCAGGGTCAGTAGCTATATACAGGGACAGTTCCAGGGTCAGTAGCTATATACAGGGACAGTTCCAGGGTCAGTAGCTATATACAGGGTCAGTTCCAGGGTCAGTAGCTATATACAGTTCCAGGGTCAGTAGCTATATACAGTTCCAGGGTCAGTAGCTATATACAGGGTCAGTTCCAGGGTCAGTAGCTATATACAGGGTCAGTTCCAGGGTCAGTAGCTATATACAGGGACAGTTCCAGGGTCAGTAGCTATATACAGGGACAGTTCCAGGGTCAGTAGCTATATACAGGGACAGTTCCAGGGTCAGTAGCTATATACAGGGACAGTTCCAGGGTCAGTAGCTATATACAGGATCAGTTCCAGGGTCAGTAGCTATATACAGGGTCAGTTCCAGGGTCAGTAGCTATATACAGGGACAGTTCCAGGGTCAGTAGCTATATACAGGGTCAGTTCCAGGGTCAGTAGCTATATACAGGGTCAGTAGCTATATACAGGGTCAGTTCCAGGGTCAGTAGCTATATACAGGGTCAGTTCCAGGGTCAGTAGCTATATACAGGGACAGTTCCAGGGTCAGTAGCTATATACAGGGTCAGTTCCAGGGTCAGTAGCTATATACAGTTCCAGGGTCAGTAGCTATATACAGGGACAGTTCCAGGGTCAGTAGCTATATACAGGGACAGTTCCAGGGTCAGTAGCTATATACAGGGTCAGTTCCAGGGTCAGTAGCTATATACAGTTCCAGGGTCAGTAGCTATATACAGTTCCAGGGTCAGTAGCTATATACAGGGTCAGTTCCAGGGTCAGTAGCTATATACAGGGTCAGTTCCAGGGTCAGTAGCTATATACAGGGACAGTTCCAGGGTCAGTAGCTATATACAGGGACAGTTCCAGGGTCAGTAGCTATATACAGGGACAGTTCCAGGGTCAGTAGCTATATACAGGGTCAGTTCCAGGGTCAGTAGCTATATACAGGGACAGTTCCAGGGTCAGTAGCTATATACAGTTCCAGGGTCAGTAGCTATATACAGGGACAGTTCCAGGGTCAGTCGCTATATACAGGGACAGTTCCAGGGTCAGTAGCTATATACAGGGTCAGTTCCAGGGTCAGTAGCTATATACAGGGTCAGTTCCAGGGTCAGCAGCTATATACAGTTCCAGGGTCAGTAACTATATACAGGGTCAGTTCCAGGGTCAGTAGCTATACACAGGGTCAGTTCCAGGGTCAGTAGCTATATACAGTTCCAGGGTCAGTAGCTATATACAGGGACAGTTCCAGGGTCAGTAGCTATATACAGGGTCAGTTCTCGGGTCAGTAGCTATATACAGGGACAGTTCCAGGGTCAGTTCCAGGGTCAGTAGCTATATACAGGGACAGTTCCAGGGTCAGTAGCTATATACAGGGTCAGTTCCAGGGTCAGTAGCTATATACAGGGTCAGTTCCAGGGTCAGTAGCTATATACAGGGTCAGTTCCAGGGTCAGTAGCTATATACAGGGTCAGTTCCAGGGTCAGTAGCTATATACAGGGACAGTTCCAGGGTCAGTAGCTATATACAGTTCCAGGGTCAGTAGCTATATACAGGGACAGTTCCAGGGTCAGTCGCTATATACAGGGACAGTTCCAGGGTCAGTAGCTATATACAGGGTCAGTTCCAGGGTCAGTAGCTATATACAGGGTCAGTTCCAGGGTCAGTAGCTATATACAGGGTCAGTTCCAGGGTCAGTAGCTATATACAGGGTCAGTTCCAGGGTCAGTAGCTATATACAGGGTCAGTTCCAGGGTCAGTAGCTATATACAGTTCCAGGGTCAGTAGCTATATACAGGGTCAGTTCCAGGGTCAGTAGCTATATACAGGGTCAGTTCCAGGGTCAGTAGCTATATACAGGGACAGTTCCAGGGTCAGTAGCTATATACAGGGACAGTTCCAGGGTCAGTAGCTATATACAGGGACAGTTCCAGGGTCAGTAGCTATATACAGTTCCAGGGTCAGTAGTTATATACAGGGTCAGTTCCAGGGTCAGTAGCTATATACAGGGTCAGTTCCAGGGTCAGTAGCTATATACAGGGACAGTTCCAGGGTCAGTAGCTATATACAGGGACAGTTCCAGGGTCAGTAGCTATATACAGGGTCAGTTCCAGGGTCAGTAGCTATATACAGGGTTAGTTCCAGGGTCAGTAGCTATATACAGGGACAGTTCCAGGGTCAGTAGCTATATACAGGGACAGTTCCAGGGTCAGTAGCTATATACAGGGACAGTTCCAGGGTCAGTAGCTATATACAGTTCCAGGGTCAGTAGCTATATACAGGGTCAGTTCCAGGGTCAGAAGCTATATACAGGGTCAGTAGCTATATACAGGGACAGTTCCAGGGTCAGTAGCTATATACAGTTCCAGGGTCAGTAGCTATATACAGGGTCAGTTCCAGGGTCAGTAGCTATATACAGGGACAGTTCCAGGGTCAGTAGCTATATACAGTTCCAGGGTCAGTAGCTATATACTGGGACAGTTCCAGGGTCAGAAGCTATATACAGGGTCAGTAGCTATATACAGGGACAGTTCCAGGGTCAGTAGCTATATACAGGGTCAGTTCCAGGGTCAGTAGCTATATACAGTTCCAGGGTCAGTAGCTATATACAGTTCCAGGGTCAGTAGCTATATACAGGGTCAGTTCCAGGGTCAGTAGCTATATACAGGGTCAGTTCCAGGGTCAGTAGCTATATACAGTTCCAGGGTCAGTAGCTATATACAGGGTCAGTTCCAGGGTCAGTAGCTATATACAGTTCCAGGGTCAGTAGTTATATACAGGGTCAGTTCCAGGGTCAGTAGCTATATACAGGGTCAGTTCCAGGGTCAGTAGTTATATACAAACAGTTCCAGGGTCAGTAGCTATATACAGGGACAGTTCCAGGGTCAGTAGCTATATACAGGGACAGTTCCAGGGTCAGTAGCTATATACAGGGTCAGTTCCAGGGTCAGTAGCTATATACAGGGTCAGTAGCTATATACAGGGTCAGTTCCAGGGTCAGTAGCTATATACAGGGTCAGTTCCAGGGTCAGTAGCTATATACAGGGACAGTTCCAGGGTCAGTAGCTATATACAGGGTCAGTTCCAGGGTCAGTAGCTATATACAGGGACAGTTCCAGGGTCAGTAGCTATATACAGGGTCAGTTCCAGGGTCAGTAGCTATATACAGGGTCAGTAGCTATATACAGGGTCAGTTCCAGGGTCAGTAGCTATATACAGGGTCAGTTCCAGGGTCAGTAGCTATATACAGGGTCAGTTCCAGGGTCAGTAGCTATATACAGTTCCAGGGTCAGCAGCTATATACAGTTCCAGGGTCAGTAGCTATATACAGGGTCAGTTCCAGGGTCAGTAGCTATATACAGGGACAGTTCCAGGGTCAGTAGCTATATACAGTTCCAGGGTCAGTAGCTATATACAGGGTCAGTTCCAGGGTCAGTAGCTATATACAGGGACAGTTCCAGGGTCAGTAGCTATATACAGTTCCAGGGTCAGTAGCTATATACAGGGACAGTTCCAGGGTCAGTAGCTATATACAGTTCCAGGGTCAGTTCCAGGGTCAGTAGCTATATACAGGGTCAGTTCCAGGGTTAGTAGCTATATACAGGGACAGTTCCAGGGTCAGTAGCTATATACAGGGTCAGTTCCAGGGTCAGTAGCTATATACAGTTCCAGGGTCAGTAGCTATATACAGGGACAGTTCCAGGGTCAGCAGCTATATACAGGGTCAGTTCCAGGGTCAGTAGCTATATACAGGGACAGTTCCAGGGTCAGTAGCTATATACAGGGTCAGTTCCAGGGTCAGTAGCTATATACAGGGTCAGTTCCAGGGTCAGTAGCTATATACAGGGTCAGTTCCAGGGTCAGTAGCTATATACAGGGACAGTTCCAGGGTCAGTAGCTATATACAGGGACAGTTCCAGGGTCAGTAGCTATATACAGGGTCAGTTCCAGGGTCAGTAGCTATATACAGGGTCAGTTCCAGGGTCAGTAGCTATATACAGTTCCAGGGTCAGTAGCTATATACAGGGTCAGTTCCAGGGTCAGTAGCTATACACAGGGTCAGTTCCAGGGTCAGTAGCTATATACAGTTCCAGGGTCAGTAGCTATATACAGGGACAGTTCCAGGGTCAGTAGCTATATACAGGGACAGTTCCAGGGTCAGTAGCTATATACAGGGACAGTTCCAGGGCCAGTAGCTATATAAAGGGACAGTTCCAGGGTCAGTAGCTATATACAGGGTCAGTTCCAGGGTCAGTAGCTATATACAGGGACAGTTCCAGGGTCAGTAGCTATATACAGGGTCAGTTCCAGGGTCAGTAGCTATATACAGTTCCAGGGTCAGTAGCTATATACAGGGACAGTTCCAGGGTCAGTAGCTATATACAGGGTCAGTTCCAGGGTCAGTAGCTATATACAGGGTCAGTTCCAGGGTCAGTAGCTATATACAGTTCCAGGGTCAGTAGCTATATACAGGGTCAGTTCCAGGGTCAGTAGCTATATACAGGGACAGTTCCAGGGTCAGTAGCTATATACAGGGACAGTTCCAGGGTCAGTAGCTATATACAGTTCCAGGGTCATTAGCTATATACAGGGACAGTTCCAGGGTCAGTAGCTATATACAGGGACAGTTCCAGGGTCAGTAGCTTTATACAGTTCCAGGGTCAGTAGCTATATACAGGGACAGTTCCAGGGTCAGTCGCTATATACAGGGACAGTTCCAGGGTCAGTAGCTATATACAGGGTCAGTTCCAGGGTCAGTAGCTATATACAGGGTCAGTTCCAGGGTCAGTAGCTATATACAGTTCCAGGGTCAGTAGCTATATACAGGGTCAGTTCCAGGGTCAGTAGCTATACACAGGGTCAGTCCAGGGTCAGTAGCTATATACAGTTCCAGGGTCAGTAGCTATATACAGGGTCAGTTCCAGGGTCAGTAGCTATATACAGTTCCAGGGTCAGTAGCTATATACAGTTCCAGGGTCAGTAGCTATATACAGGGTCAGTTCCAGGGTCAGTAGCTATATACAGGATCAGTTCCAGGGTCAGTAGCTATATACAGGGTCAGTTCCAGGGTCAGTAGCTATATACAGGGACAGTTCCAGGGTCAGTAGCTATATAAAGGGACAGTTCCAGGGTCAGTAGCTATATACAGGGACAGTTCCAGGGTCAGTAGCTATATACAGGGACAGTTCCAGGGTCAGTAGCTATATACAGGGTCAGTTCCAGGGTCAGTAGCTATATACAGGGACAGTTCCAGGGTCAGTAGCTATATAAAGGGACAGTTCCAGGGTCAGTAGCTATATACAGGGTCAGTTCCAGGGTCAGTAGCTATATACAGTTCCAGGGTCAGTTCCAGGGTCAGTAGCTATATACAGGGTCAGTTCCAGGGTCAGTAGCTATATACAGGGACAGTTCCAGGGTCAGTAGCTATATACAGTTCCAGGGTCAGTAGCTATATACAGGGACAGTTCCAGGGTCAGTAGCTATATACAGGGACAGTTCCAGGGTCAGTAGCTATACACAGGGACAGTTCCAGGGTCAGTAGCTATATACAGTTCCAGGGTCAGTAGCTATATACAGGGAAAGTTCCAGGGTCAGTAGCTATATACAGGGACAGTTCCAGGGTCAGCAGCTATATACAGGGACAGTTCCAGGGTCAGTAGCTATATACAGGGACAGTTCCAGGGTCAGCAGCTATATTCAGGATCAGTTCCAGGGTCAGTAGCTATATACAGTTCCAGGGTCAGTAGCTATATACAGGGACAGTTCCAGGGTCAGTAGCTATATACAGGGTCAGTTCCAGGGTCAGTAGCTATATACAGGATCAGTTCCAGGGTCAGTAGCTATATACAGTTCCAGGGTCAGTAGCTATATACAGGGACAGTTCCAGGGTCAGTAGCTATATACAGGATCAGTTCCAGGGTCAGTAGCTATATACAGTTCCAGGGTCAGTAGCTATATACAGGGACAGTTCCAGGGTCAGTAGCTATATACAGGGTCAGTTCCAGGGTCAATAGCTATATACAGGGTCAGTTCCAGGGTCAGTAGCTATATACAGGGTCAGTTCCAGGGTCAGTAGCTATATACAGGGTCAGTTCCAGGGTCAGTAGCTATATACAGGGACAGTTCCAGGGTCAGCAGCTATATACAGGATCAGTTCCAGGGTCAGTAGCTATATACAGGGTCAGTTCCAGGGTCAGTAGCTATATACAGGGTCAGTTCCAGGATCAGTAGCTATATACAGGGACAGTTCCAGGGTCAGTAGCTATATAAAGGGACAGTTCCAGGGTCAGTAGCTATATACAGGGACAGTTCCAGGGTCAGTAGCTATATACAGGGACAGTTCCAGGGTCAGTAGCTATATACAGGGACAGTTCCAGGGTCAGTAGCTATATACAGGGTCAGTTCCAGGGTCAGTAGCTATATACAGTTCCAGGGTCAGTTCCAGGGTCAGTAGCTATATACAGGGACAGTTCCAGGGTCAGTAGCTATATACAGGGACAGTTCCAGGGTCAGTAGCTATATACAGGGACAGTTCCAGGGTCAGTAGCTATATACAGTTCCAGGGTCAGTAGCTATATACAGGGAAAGTTCCAGGGTCAGTAGCTATATACAGGGACAGTTCCAGGGTCAGCAGCTATATACAGGGACAGTTCCAGGGTCAGTAGCTATATACAGGGACAGTTCCAGGGTCAGCAGCTATATTCAGGATCAGTTCCAGGGTCAGTAGCTATATACAGGGACAGTTCCAGGGTCAGTAGCTATATACAGTTCCAGGGTCAGTAGCTATATACAGGGACAGTTCCAGGGTCAGTAGCTATATACAGGGTCAGTTCCATGGTCAGTAGCTATATACAGGGACAGTTCCAGGGTCAGTAGCTATATACGGTTCCAGGGTCAGTAGCTATATACAGTTCCAGGGTCAGTAGCTATATACAGTTCCAGGGTCAGTAGCTATATACAGGGACTGTTCCAGGGTCAGTAGCTATATACAGGGTCAGTTCCAGGGTCAGTAGCTATATACAGTTCCAGGGTCAGTAGCTATATACAGGGACAGTTCCAGGGTCAGTAGCTATATACAGGGTCAGTTCCAGGGTCAGTAGCTATATACAGGGACAGTTCCAGGGTCAGTAGCTATATACAGGGACAGTTCTAGGGTCAGTAGCTATATACAGTTCCAGGGTCAGTAGCTATATACAGGGACAGTTCCAGGGTCAGTCGCTATATACAGGGACAGTTCCAGGGTCAGTAGCTATATAGCTTCCTGTGCTTGGCCCTCCTATGTTGAACATAATAAACAGCTCTCTATCCACCGGATGTGTACCAAACTCACTAAAAGTGGCAGTGATAAAGCCTCTCTTGAAAAAGCCAAACCTTGACCCGGAAAATATAAAAAACTATCGGCCTATATCGAATCTTCCATTCCTCTCAAAAATTTTAGAAAAAGCTGTTGCGCAGCAACTCACTGCCTTTCTGAAGACAAACAATGTATACGAAATGCTTCAGTCTGGTTTTAGACCCCATCATAGCACTGAGACTGCACTTGTGAAGGTGGTAAATGACCTTTTAATGGCGTCAGACCGAGGCTCTGCATCTGTCCTCGTGCTACTAGACCTTAGTGCTGCCTTTGACACTATCGATCACCACATTATTTTGGAGAGACTGGAAACCCAAATTGGTCTACACGGACAAGTTCTGGCCTGGTTTAGATCTTACCTGTCGGAAAGATATCAGTTTGTCTCTGTGAATGGTCTGTCCTCCGACAAATCAACTGTACATTTCGGTGTTCCTCAAGGTTCCGTTTTAGGACCACTATTGTTTTCACTATATATTTTACCTCTTGGGGATGTTATTCGAAAACATAATGTTAACTTTCACTGCTATGCGGATGACACACAGCTGTACATTTCAATGAAACATGGTGAAGCCCCAAAATTGCCCTCGCTAGAAGCCTGTGTTTCAGACATAAGGAAGTGGATGGCTGAAAACTTTCTACTTTTAAACTCGGACAAAACAGAGATGCTTGTTCTAGGTCCCAAGAAACAAAGAGATCTTCTGTTAAATCTGACAATTCATCTTGATGGTTGTAAAGTCGTCTCAAATAAAACTGTGAAGGACCTCGGCGTTACTCTTGACCCTGATCTCTCTTTTGACGAACATATCAAGACTGTTTCAAGGACAGTTTTTTTCCATCTACGTAACATTGCAAAAATCAGAAATTTTCTGTCCAAAAATGATGCAGAAAAATTAATCCATGCATTTGTTACTTCTAGGTTAGACTACTGCAATGCTCTACTTTCCGGCTACCCGGATAAAGCACTAAATAAACTTCAGTTAGTGCTAAATACGGCTGCTAGAATCCTGACTAGAACCAAGAAATTTGATCATATTACTCCAGTGCTAGCTTCCCTACACTGGCTTCCTGTTAAGGCAAGGGCTGATTTCAAGGTTTTACTGTTAACCTATAAAGCGTTACATGGGCTTGCTCCTACCTATCTTTCCGAGTTGGTCCTGCCGTACATACCAATACGTACGCTACGGTCACAAGACGCAGGCCTCCTAATTGTCCCTAGAATTTCTAAGCAAACAGCGGGAGGCAGGGCTTTCTCCTATAGATCTCCATTTTTATGGAACAGTTTGCCTACCCATGTGAGAGACGCAGACTCGGTCTCAACCTTTAAGTCTTTACTGAAGACTTATCTCTTCAGTAGGTCATATGATTGAGTGTAGTCTGGCCCAGGAGTGTGAAGGTGAACGGAAAGGCTCTGGAGCAACGAACAGCCCTTGCTGTCTCTGCCGGGCCGGTTCCCCTCTCTCCACTGGGGTTCTCTGCCTCTAACCCTGTTACAGGGGCTGAGTCACTGGCTTGCTGGTGCTCTTTCATGCCGTCCCTAGGAGGGGTGCGTCACTTGAGTGGGTTGAGTTACTGACGTGATCTTCCTGTCTGGGTTGGCGCCCCCCTTGGTTTGTGCTGTGGTGGAGACCTCTGTGGGATATACTCGGCCTTGTCTCAGGATTGTAAGTTGGTGGTTGAGGATATCCCTCTGGTGGTGCGGGGGGCTGTGCTTTGGCAGAGTGGGTGGGGTTATATCCTTCCTGTTTGGCCCTGTCCGGGGTTTCTTCGGATGGGGCCACAGTGTCTCCGGACCGCTCCTGTCTCAGCCTCCAGTATTTATGCTGCAGTAGTTTATGTGTCGGGGGCTGGGGTTAGTTGGTTATACCTGGAGTACTTCTCCTGTCTTATCCAGTGTCCTGTGTGAATTTAAGTATGCTCTCTCTAATTCTCTCGTTCTCTCTTTCTCTCTGAGAACCTGAGCCCTAGGACCATACGTCAGGACTACCGGGCATGCTGACACCTTGCTGTCCCCAGTCCGCCTGGCCTTGCTGCTATTCCAGTTTCAACTGTTCTGCCTGCGGTTACGAAACCCCTACTTGTCCCAGACCTGCTGTTTTCAACTCTTAATGATCGGCTATGAAAAGCCAACTGAGAGACCTGAGCCCTAGGACCATACGTCGGGACTACCGGCCGTGGTGACTCCTTGCTGTCCCCAGTCCGCCTGGCCTTGCTGCTATTCCAGTTTCAACTGTTCTGCCTGCGGTTATGGAACCCCAACCTGTCCCAGACCTGCTGTTTTCAACTCTTAATGATCGGCTATGAAAAGCCAACTGAGATTTATTCCTGATTATTATTTGACCATGCTTGTCACTTATGAACATTTTTGAACATCTTGGCATGGTTCTGTTATAATCTCCACCCGGCACAGCCAGAAGAGGACTGGCCACCCCTCATAGCCTGGTTCCTCTCTAGGTTTCTTCCTAGGTTTTGGCCTTTCTAGGGAGTTTTTCCTAGCCACCGTGCTTCTACACCTGCATTACTAGCTGTTTGGGGTTTTAGGCTGGGTTTCTGTACAGCACTTCGAGATATTAGCTGATGTAAGAAGGGCTATATAAAATAAAATTGATATATACAGGGTCAGTTCCAGGGTCAGTAGCTATATACAGGGTCAGTTCCAGGGTCAGTAGCTATATACAGTTCCAGGGTCAGTAGCTATATACAGGGACAGTTCCAGGGTCAGTAGCTATATACAGGGTCAGTTCCAGGGTCAGTAGCTATATACAGGGTCAGTTCCAGGGTCAGTAGCTATACACAGGGTCAGTTCCAGGGTCAGTAGCTATATACAGGATCAGTTCCAGGGTCAGTAGCTATATACAGGGACAGTTCCAGGGTCAGTAGCTATATACAGTTCCAGGGTCAGTAGCTATATACAGGGACAGTTCCAGGGTCAGCAGCTATATACAGGGACAGTTCCAGGGTCAGTAGCTATATACAGTTCCATGGTCAGTAGCTATATACAGGGACAGTTCCAGGGTCAGCAGCTATATACAGGATCAGTTCCAGGGTCAGTAGCTATATACAGGGTCAGTTCCAGGGTCAGTAGCTATATACAGGGACAGTTCCAGGGTCCGTAGCTATATACAGTTCCAGGGTCAGTAGCTATATACAGGGTCAGTTCCATGGTCAGTAGCTATATACAGGGACAGTTCCAGGGTCAGTAGCTATATACAGGGCCAGTTCCATGGTCAGTAGCTATATACAGGGACAGTTCCAGGGTCAGTAGCTATATACAGGGTCAGTTCCAGGGTCAGTAGCTATATACAGGGACAGTTCCAGGGTCAGTAGCTATATACAGGGACAGTTCCAGGGTCAGCAGCTATATACAGTTCCAGGGTCAGTAGCTATATACAGGGACAGTTCCAGGGTCAGCAGCTATATTCAGGATCAGTTCCAGGGTCAGTAGCTATATACAGTTCCAGGGTCAGTAGCTATATACAGGGACAGTTCCAGGGTCAGTAGCTATATACAGGGACAGTTCCAGGGTCAGTAGCTATATACAGGGTCAGTAGCTATATACAGGGACAGTTCCAGGGTCAGTAGCTATATACAGGGACAGTTCCAGGGTCAGTAGCTATATACAGGGACAGTTCCAGGGTCAGTAGCTATATACAGTTCCAGGGTCAGTAGCTATATAAAGGGACAGTTCCAGGGTCAGTAGCTATATACAGGGACAGTTCCAGGGTCAGTAGCTATATACAGGGTCAGTTCCAGGGTCAGTAGCTATATACAGGGTCAGTTCCAGGGTCAGTAGCTATATACAGTTCCAGGGTCAGTAGCTATATACAGGGTCAGTTCCATGGTCAGTAGCTATATACAGGGACAGTTCCAGGGTCAGTAGCTATATACAGGGTCAGTTCCATGGTCAGTAGCTATATACAGTTCCAGGGTCAGTAGCTATATACAGGGACAGTTCCAGGGTCAGTAGCTATATACAGGGTCAGTTCCATGGTCAGTAGCTATATACAGGGACAGTTCCAGGGTCAGTAGCTATATACAGTTCCAGGGTCAGTAGCTATATACAGGGACAGTTCCAGGGTCAGTAGCTATATACAGTTCCAGGGTCAGTAGCTATATACAGGGACAGTTCCAGGGTCAGTAGCTATATACAGTTCCAGGGTCAGTAGCTATATACAGTTCCAGGGTCAGTAGCTATATACAGTTCCAGGGTCAGTAGCTATATACAGGGTCAGTTCCAGGGTCAGTAGCTATATACAGTTCCAGGGTCAGTAGCTATATACAGGGTCAGTTCCAGGGTCAGTAGCTATATACAGTTCCAGGGTCAGTAGCTATATACAGGGTCAGTTCCAGGGTCAGTAGCTATATACAGGGACAGTTCCAGGGTCAGTAGCTATATACAGGGTCAGTTCCAGGGTCAGTAGCTATATACAGTTCCAGGGTCAGTAGCTATATACAAGGGACAGTTCCAGGGTCAGTAGCTATATACAGGGACAGTTCCAGGGTCAGTAGCTATATACAGGGACAGTTCCAGGGTCAGTAGCTATACACAGGGTCAGTTCCAGGGTCAGTAGCTATATACAGGGTCAGTAGCTATATACAGGGACAGTTCCAGGGTCAGTAGCTATATACAGTTCCAGGGTCAGTAGCTATATACAGGGTCAGTTCCAGGGTCAGTAGCTATATACAGTTCCAGGGTCAGTAGCTATATACAGGGTCAGTTCCAGGGTCAGTAGCTATACACAGGGTCAGTTCCAGGGTCAGTAGCTATATACAGTTCCAGGGTCAGTAGCTATATACAGGGACAGTTCCAGGGTCAGTAGCTATATACAGGGTCAGTTCCAGGGTCAGTAGCTATATACAGTTCCAGGGTCAGTAGCTATATACAGGGTCAGTTCCAGGGTCAGTAGCTATATACAGTTCCAGGGTCAGTAGCTATATACAGGGTCAGTTCCAGGGTCAGTAGCTATATACAGGGTCAGTTCCAGGGTCAGTAGCTATATACAGTTCCAGGGTCAGTAGCTATATACAAGGGACAGTTCCAGGGTCAGTAGCTATATACAGGGACAGTTCCAGGGTCAGTAGCTATATACAGGGACAGTTCCAGGGTCAGTAGCTATATACAGGGTCAGTTCCAGGGTCAGTAGCTATATACAGGGTCAGTAGCTATATACAGGGACAGTTCCAGGGTCAGTAGCTATATACAGTTCCAGGGTCAGTAGCTATATACAGGGACAGTTCCAGGGTCAGTAGCTATATACAGGGTCAGTTCCAGGGTCAGTAGCTATATACAGGGTCAGTAGCTATATACAGGGACAGTTCCAGGGTCAGTAGCTATATACAGGGTCAGTTCCAGGGTCAGTAGCTATATACAGGGTCAGTAGCTATATACAGGGACAGTTCCAGGGTCAGTAGCTATATACAGTTCCAGGGTCAGTAGCTATATACAGGGACAGTTCCAGGGTCAGTAGCTATATACAGGGTCAGTTCCAGGGTCAGTAGCTATATACAGGGTCAGTAGCTATATACAGGGACAGTTCCAGGGTCAGTAGCTATATACAGGGTCAGTTCCAGGGTCAGTAGCTATATACAGGGTCAGTTCCAGGGTCAGTTAACTGAGACGGCGACGTAAATTAAGTCAGCCACTTCTCTAATTCAGAGGGTTAAACGTGGAAGACACATTAATGTTGAATGCATTTCGTTGAACAAATGTTTTGTTTAAAAATATAATTTAACAAACACCCCATGTACTTTTGTGACTGTGTACCATTTGGTTTTGAAGTAAGCTACCGTAAGAAGCTTCAACATTTCAACAACATGTCGGCTACTGAACCAGGTCCGTGATGACATTTTTTTTACATTTTTTTTTTTTTGTCATTTAGCAGACGCTCTTATCCAGAGCGACTTACAGTTTATTGAGTGCATACACTATTATATATATATAAAAAAATAAAATTCATACTGGCCCCCCATGGGAATCGAACCCACAACCCTGGCGTTGCAAACGCCATGCTCCACCAACTGAGCTACCTCCCTGCTGGCCATTCCCTCCCCTAAGCTGGACGACGCTGGGCCAATTGTGCGCCGCCCCATGGGTCTCCCGGTCACGGCCAGCTACGACAGAGCCTGGATTCGAACCAGGATCTCTAGTGGCACAGCTAGCACTGCGATGCAGTGCCTTAGACCACTGCACCACTCGGGAGTTACATGTGACTGCTTTGGTAAACTCTACTTTCTTCTCTAATCTATTGATGATTAGATACTTCAGTTCATAGACAACTTTAGCACTGTTACAAAATAAATCATAAATCATAATTTCATACTACATGAGACTTTTCAAGGACCCAAAGTTGCTTTACAACTGTAGAAATTAAAAGAAAAACTAAAAAACAGGCCTTGTCAAAGAGGCGGGGCTTTAGGAGGGACTGAAAGATGGTGATGGATTCAGAGTCACGGATGGCTGGAGGGAGTTCCAGAGCATAGGAGCAACCCTGGAGAAGGCCCTGTCGCCGAAGCTCTGGAGCTTGGACCTGGGGATGACAAGGTGGCCTGCTGTGGTGGAACGGAGTGGAAGCTCTGGAGCCTGGACCTGGGGATGACAAGGTGGCCTGCTGTGGTGGAACGGAGTGGAAGCTCTGGAGCCTGGACCTGGGGATGACAAGGTGGCCTGCTGTGGTGGAACGGAGTGGAAGCTCTGGAGCCTGGACCTGGGGATGACAAGGTGGCCTGCTGTGGTGGAACGGAGTGGAAGCTCTGGAGCCTGGACCTGGGGATGACAAGGTGGCCTGCTGTGGTGGAACGGAGTGGAAGCTCTGGAGCCTGGACCTGGGGATGACAAGGTGGCCTGCTGTGGTGGAACGGAGTGGGTTGGTAGGGGAGAAGAAGGTCTGAGAGGAAGAGGGGGGGCTTTGTAGGTCAGAAGGAGGATCTTTTACAGTTTTTTCTGATTGGTTAAGCACATTTTTTGTAACTATTGTCTATTTTTGCAAAACTCTACACACAAATAAGAAAACCTTTCACCCAATTATCAAAACATTGTAGTTCTCTTGCAAAAGCGAACACAGCTAGATTAACTCTTCACACCTTCTTAAAAATTGTGTTTTCGTATCAAACAGTAAACACAAGCCATCATCTACTAAGCACACAATGTGCCAACTACATACTGATGGTATGAATACAAAACACATCTGGCTTTTGCTTTCTCTGTGTACAGATGTCAATTTGATGTCATACCTTTGTCATAGTGTCATGTAAACATACAAGGATCCAAACTTCAAGTATTGGTGTTTATTCACACTCATCAACACCAAGACAAAGTCAGAACACAAAATAGTAATTTCACAAAAAAAAGAAAAACAATCAGCCTACATCATGTCGTCTTTCTGGGTCCGGCCACAAAATTTCGTCCACATCGCATGCGATATCCTCCAGTCCAAGGCACCGGGGAAAATATCTCCTTGAATGCCGTATCCAGGCCTGACATGATGCCTGGTCAATATCTCCACATGCCTCCTCCATTGCCTGTAAAAGGGCTACCTGTTGATGAGGATGACGGTCGTACACTTTCCAGCGCCAGGCAGAGAAGAACTCCTCGATGGGATTTAAGAATGGAGAGTATGGAGGGAGGTTGAGTGCCATGAAGAATGGGTGGTCTGTAAACCAGTTGCGGACCAAAGCAGCCCTATGGAAACTAACATTGTCCCATATGATGACATATTGGGTATGCTCTGGTCTCTGAACAGTGAGCATGTCATGTAAGGTGTCCAGGAATGCAATAATGTGTGCAGTGTTGTATGGGCCTAAGGTTGCATGATGGTGAACAACACCATTTTGGCTTATAGCTGCACACATGGTTATGTTACCACCACGTTGTCCTGGGACATTGATGATGGCACGGTGTCCAATAATGTTCATGCCACGTCTCCTGGTTTTACTGAGGTTAAAACCGGCCTCATCTACAAAAAGTAGCTCATGTCCCATGGCATCTGCTTCTAGTTCCATCACTCTCTGGACAAGACAAAACAAATGCAACACATCAGGCCCATGCACAGCACTACAGTATGCACTTCCAAATTCAGAACCAATGACACCATAGCTTACCTGCACATAGTCATATCGCAGTTGCTTTACACGTTCTGTGTTTCTCTCGAAAGGAACTCTGTAAATTTGCTTCATTCTTATTCTGTGGCGCGCAAGTACACGACTTAGTGCAGAAATACTTACACTGTGTATATTTTGAAAGATGGTGTCATTATCAATTATGCGCTGCTGTATTTCGCGCAGTCTTATTGCATTATTGGCAATCACCATGTTCACTATATGGGTCTCTTGCTCTGGAGTGAACATTCTTCCTCTGCCCCCAACATCTGGACGTCTAGCAATTCTGTAAAGTAACAATTTCAGTATTTTTGCATGTATGGTACTGTTGTGTTTCTCATTAGAGTATGGCAGTGCTACAAAGTAGTTACCGATTCTCATTTCGAAATGTCCTAATGATGCTTGCCACAGTGTAGCGGCTCAAATTAGGCTGAACCCGTTGGCCAGCTTCCCTCAGGGTCATCCCATGGTTGATGACATGGTCCACTATTGTAGC